>NC_133617.1:509799072-510099072 GCF_048593235.1 Sminthopsis crassicaudata
CGCAAACTGTTTTCCCTATTTCCAATGTGAGGAAACAATCTGAGAAAGATTTTAAATGACATATCCATGAAGGAAGGAAGGAAGAAAGGAAGGAAAGAAGGAAGGAGAGAAGAAAGGAAGGAAGGAGAAAAGAAAGAAAAGAAGGAAGGAAAGAAGTAAGGAAGGAAGGAAGAAAGAAAAGAAAGAAGGAAGGAGAGAAGAAAAGAAGGAAGGAAGGAGGGAGGGAAAGAAGGAAGGAAGAAAGGAAGGAAGGAAATAAGGAAAGAAGGGAGGGAGGGAGGGAGAGAGGAAGCCTTTATTAAGTGCTTCTCATGCACAGAACACTATGATAAAACGGTGAGGATACAAATAGAAAAGTATGACATATGGTCACAGTATCAGAGCTAGGATTAGCTGTCTTCTCAGCACCCTTAATATTTTCCTACACTAATGAAGCTGGTTATGGATACTCTGAATGAAATCCCTTTTCTAGGAGATTGGTAATCCCATCCCAACCTATTATGTGTGTGAATTCTATTTCATTATAGGGGCTCCTGTGTGGTCTCTGATTTTAGAGTAGCAAGCTTTAATTTTGGTATCCAATTTATAGGCGCATCTGTGTGGGATTAGTAAGATTTGAAAGCTACTCCTCTCAAGCCATGTTAACCAACATGGGGGACCCAT
The DNA here is from genome assembly GCF_048593235.1 of Sminthopsis crassicaudata. Classification (NCBI taxonomy): domain Eukaryota; kingdom Metazoa; phylum Chordata; class Mammalia; order Dasyuromorphia; family Dasyuridae; genus Sminthopsis; species Sminthopsis crassicaudata. Next base: position 509,799,736 of record NC_133617.1, read on the forward strand.
ATTGGAGGCAGAGGCCAATGATGTTAACTTGTTAACACATTCCTATTTTTAGCCTCATACTCAATTTTAACAAGTGTGAGTTTCTACCTTTCTTCTCCATTTAAAAAAAAAAACCAATTCAGAGCTGACCCTGACCCTTATTAGCCCCCACAAATCCTCCTTCCTCTCCATAATATTCTAATAATTTATGCTCTTTGATCTGGGATTTCCCCATCTTTGCTCTTTGTTTTTAGATTTTCTTTGTTGTTCAAGTCCCACCTTAAGTCCAAAAATCTCTTCTCCAATTCTCCAGTTTACACTGATGCTACTTATCTCCTTTCTTTATGCTATCATAATAGTCACTAATGGGCTTGCACAGCCAACACTAAATATCATGCTTCTCACATGTTAGATGTGTGACCCCATGTGTGCCCCCCAAGGTCCATGGGATCCTTAAAAGCAGGAACTATGCTTCCTCTTTTTCCTGTGTCTTCTGAAATATAATCTAGCACAAGGCTAGGGAAGTGGAAGGTATTTAGTCACTTTAGATTGCTAACTCTAATTCTTAACCTGGATTCTGTGAACTTGGTTTTTAAAATATATGTTTAATATTTGAATTTAAAATATATTTAAAAAATAAAAATTATAATAAATAAAACTATTTGTATTCTAAATATTTAGATTTTGATAACTGTATTTCAATATAATTAGTTTATTTTGAAATAGGCAGCTAGGTAACATCAGGAATAGAGTACCAAGTCCAGAATCAAGAAGATATGAATTTAAATCTAGTCTCAGATTAGACATGGGTGAATCACTTAATTTCTGGATACCTCAATTTCCTCAACTGTAAAAATGTGGATAATAACAACAACTCATCTCTTGGGGTTATTCTGAGGATAAAATGAGATAATATTAGGTAAAAAAAAAGGCATTTAGAACAGTGCCATAGTGGGTGCTATATAAATGTTTATTCCCTTCCCTAAACTTATATATTTTGTTTTTTGCATTTGAAGACATGATTTACAGAAGTGGTCTATAGTATTCGCTAGACTATCAGAGGGATCTATGATACTAAAGACTTAATAACTCCTGCACAGAACCTTTGCTAAAGGCCAATCAAGCAGGACCCAGCCTCCCACCACCTTCACTTACGGAGGGTTCTCCCCAGGGCTCGTCCTTTGTACTGCAACACTTGCTCCATCCCATAGATGTTAAACATCCGGTAAGGGTTCACAGACACGAGGATGCTGCCAATGTAGGTCTGCAAGAAAGAGAGTTGACCTAGACAACTGTGACATTGTGGAAAGTACCTAAATAGATGTAAAGGCATTTGAGTTATGCATCTCGTACTATTAGGCCTGGATATATTTTGTAAGGCCTGGCTTATTTTGTTATATCATTGATGTATAACATTCCCAAAGAGTGTGAAAATTCTCCTTTCATGGGCCCTATTAAGTCTGAAGTGAAAATTGGGGGGAAGAGGAAAATGGGGAAGAGAAAAAAGTATAGAAGAGAAAAAGAAGAATGGGACAGAAGAAAGAGAAAGAAGGGAAATGGTAAAGAGAGGAGGGTGAGGGAATGAGTAAAGGCAAGGGAAAAGGGGGGGAAGTGGAAGGAAGGAAGAAGGAAAGAGAAAGGAGGAAGGGAAGAATAAGGAGAAAGGGAGCAAGGAGGAAGAAGAAAAAATAAGAAATGGGGGAAAGGGAGAAAAGATGAGAAGAAAGGGAGGAAAGAAAGAAAATAGAGAAAGAGGAGAAAAGGGGAGAAGGGAGAAATAGGGGAGAAGAAAAAAAAGAGAAATGAGGGCAAAAGGATAGGAAGAAGAGGCGGAAGGAAGGAAGAGGGAGAAAAGTAGGGGGAAGGAGAGAGGAATAAGGAAAAAAGGAAAAGAAGGAAGAAGAAAGGGTAAGGGAGGAAAGGAAAGAAAGAAAAAGGTAAAAAGCAAGTGATGGCAAAGGGGATAGAAGAAGAAGCAAAAGGAAGGGAGAGCAAAGAATGGAGGAATATGGAAAAAGGGGGAAAGAGGAATAAGGGAGAATGGAAAAGGAAAGAGTAAGAAGGAAGGTAAATTAAAGGAGAAGGAGGAAAAATAGGGAGGAAAGGAGGAAGAGGATGAAAGGGAAGAGGAAAGGATAAGAGAAATAAGGAGACTGGAGAGAAGGGAGGGAGAGAGAAAAAAGCAAGGAAGAAAAGGAGTAAAGAGGAAGTAAAGGCAAAGGGAAAAGAAGAAGGGAAAAGCAGTGGAGAGAAGAGGGGAAGATGAGAGAAGAAAAGAGGAAACAAGAGGGAGGAAGAAAAGTTAAAGGAGGAAGGAGGGAAAATGGAGGAAGAAGAAAAAAATCTAAAGAAATAAATGATGTTCAATCAGTATAAGAAGTTCAAACCATCTTTTCCTCCCATTTGGATCAGGAAAGGGCATTCTCTCCTCCATCTCCCCAGTTTGTTGTTTTTGCCTGAGCTTAGGGTGAGCAAGGAATACCCCATCTTCTTGAAAACAACTTTGGATATGGAGTTTGAACAACAAGAATGGGGAACTCACATAGATCAGATTCCTTTCAAATCTGGTTTTCAGATTGGACAGCACAGCAGACTCTTGCAAGTCCCTGAAAGTTTAGAGTAGAGAGAGACTGTCAGGATGAGGTGACATTAAGCATTAGTCTGGCTTACTGATTCTGGAACCTGGAGCTCCCTCCCTCTGCCCTCCCAAAGTGAATAACTCCACCACCTCCCATCTGTATCACCCTCCCCCCACCACCTTCATGACTCTGCCTTCTACATTTCCAGTTTCCCAACTGATTCACCCAGTCTTTTTAGAGAGACAGAGATGATTCGTTTTATAGATTAGAATATGGAAATTTACAGAGATGAAGTGATTATGATCACATAGAAATTTAGTGTTAGATTATAGATAAGAGTTCTGATATCCTTATTCCTATGTCCTTTCTATAACAATGACAAATATATAATATATAATACATAGGGGAGAAAAGAAGGGAAAGGCGAAATGAGGGGAAAAGAGAGAGTAATACATTATATATTATGTATCATATATTATATAGTTAAATATTATGCAATATGTGCATATTATGTATAATCTTGTCAGTACATATATCTCATCACTGAAACATATTTTAACAATAGCTAACATTTATATAGCCCTTTAAATTTTGCAAATCTCTTTGTACATTTTAGCTTCTTTTATCCTCATAGCAAACCCTGTATTATTATTTTTATTTTGTAGATGACAAGACTGAGTCTTAATAACACCAAGTAATTTGCTCGTGTAACTAACAACTAGAACCTGAGATAGCATTTGATTCAGCTCTAGGGGCAGTGCCTTATGTGCTACATCACCTGATTGCTTGTGACTATACTGCCCTGTAAGTCTCCTCAGCGGCTCCCATTTATCCGCATCAGAATTCAGAGACAAGCCCAGTTTGGCAGCTAAGCTCCACAAGGAAGAACCTTAGGATGGATGAGTCATGCTCAGGCAAGATCATGGACATTGTGAGGACCCATCAATCCCTGCTTCCGAAGGAAAAAGGAGATGTGGGAGAAAGCAGCAGCAGAGAGAACGGCTCACCTAATTCATGTGCTGCAGTCTCTGGCTTACTCTGTGGCTGCTTGTCACATCAGGATCTAGTTTTCCCCTCTAATATCACCTTTCTCTGTTTCCTAACACCCTCTGGTCTCCTGATTTTCTCCTGAATTTAATTTTGTGCATTAGTGACTCTGTTCCACAACTCATCTCATCCCCTGGTATAAGTGACCTCCTCTCCTCTTATCCACCCAAATCATACTCCAACTTCAAATAATATGAGTGTTGTTGCTGTTATTGTCTGTTCTTCTTTTTCAAAGAGGTCCAGGGCCATCATAGAGTCACATCTTCACTGGCTCATTTTGTCCTGCAGCTTCTCTCTCTTCAGAGTCATTGAAGCCCACTGTCAAGACATGACGATGACTCAGGATACAGGATGACTTTGGTGTCTTGGAGGTCTGATCCAGCTCTGAGTTCTCCACAGGACTTGCTTCATCTGCCTTCAGCCATTGGAAGAAATTGTTCTCATCCTCCCATTCCACCAGCAGAAACCTTCCCATGCCTGGGGTAGACATCCCCTAACTCACCAATGGGTTTGGGTAACATGTTACTGAATAACAGCTGTCTTCACCTGCCTGGAGTAAACATCCCCTAACTCATCAATGCATTTGGGTAACAAATGTTTCTAAATAACAGCTATCTTCAATTGCCTGGAGTAGACATCCCCCTAACTCACTAATGGTTTGAGTAACAGATAAAATTAATATGAACATTCCTTTCTCAAAGCCCAATTGGTGAGGGACTCTCCCCTTTAGTGGAGATGAAGACCCTGCCCTATATGAAAGGTAGGAGGAGTTAGTGGGAAGTGAGAGAGCTTCAATTCTCATCTAATCTTCCCTGTAAGATAAACGTTATGATTATTCTCACTTTACAGATGAAGTAAGTGAGCCAGAGTTACAGAGCTAATAAATATCTGAGGAAAGATTTGAACTCAGGACTCAAAGTCTAGCACTTTATTCACTATGCTACTTCAGGCTCAGCTGAGATCTTCTCTCCTCCATGAAATCTCCCCTGAATATTTCAGTTTATTGAGCTCGTCTTACTCTCTTCAATTCCTTCAATCACTATTTTGTCACACAATTTCATATTTGATTTCTAAGTGTTTTATGTGCAGTTAAGCTTTGTTTCCCCAACTAGATTATGTGCAGCAGCTCCATGAGGAGCCATGACTTATCCTTCTCTGTCTTTCCCTCACCCCAGATGCCTGGCATATAGTAGGCACTGGACTTGTAATTTACAATTGATTGGCAATTAATCAATCGACAAGCATTAATTAAATGCCCCATATGTGCCGGGCACTGCTAAGCAGTAGGGATGCCGAAGTGAAACTCTTCAAAGAGAGGATTTGGAAGGAAAGGTCATATGTTCTGTTTTGCACCTGTTGAGTTTGAGATGCCCATGCAACATCCAATCTGACATGTTCAACAGGCATGTCTAATATGATGCAAGACTGAAGCTCAGGAGAAAAACTTAGGATGGATATATAGATTTAGGAGTGACCTCCAAAGAGAAGCTAACTAAATTCATGGAGAGTTGATGAGATCTTCAAGTAAAAGAATAGAGATAGAAAAGAAGAGGGCCCAGAATAGAGCCTCAGGGACATAGCCCCAATTATGGGGCATGACATAGTTGAAGATCCAGCTTTAGAAACTGAGAAGGAATGATCAGAGGGGTGGGAAGTGAATGAGAAGGGAAGAGTATCTCAAGAAAGCCTAGAAAAGAATGGTCTACAATAATATCCCATTCTGCAGAGGTTAGAATAGGGAGGACCTGAGAGAAGCATTTAAATTGGACAGCTAATAAATTATTGGTGACTTTGAGAGAGCATTTCAAAAGGCAAATTAGAAGAGAGGTTTTAGAAGAAAGTAACATAAAGGGAGGCATCAAGACTTTTTCAAGGAGCTTAAGGGAAGGGAACCATGCTATAAGATGAAAGCCAATCGAGATAGCTGGATATAGTGAAGATTTTTAAAGAAGGAAATGATTACATCATATCTCTGAACCTCAGTTTACTCATAGGTAATACCTCATAAATATTGTGAGAAAAGTGCTTGATCAACTGCAATATATATATATATGCACATATAAATGTATATATGTATAAATTAATTGTTCATAAACAGTTATCCTTTACACATCACAACTTTCCTCATTGTAGTAGCTATATATTGTGGATAGGCATAAGAAATTAAATGGAAATTTTGGGGGGAATTTTGCAGAAGTGCAAACGACATGCAAAGACCAGCAGATGACAGAAAAAGTTTAGAAAACTCAGAAATGCATAATATAAATATATAGTATTACATAATATCAACATCTTTTAATACTTTTAATACTATAATAATTCAGATTTCACTGGTAAAAAGAGAGGGTCAAAATTTTTACATGGATTTTTCAGATCGTGGAAATGCCATATTTCTAACTACAGCAATGTGGAAGGGATAACTATTATTATAATTTTGCAAAGGGGAAGGTATTATTCAAATAGGAGATATAGGTAATGATGGTGATGAGTTAGTCAACCTTTAACCAGATGGTGAAGAGCTGTCATTTAGAAAAGAAAGTAGACTTGACCTGTGTGTTCCCAGAGCACAGAAATAAGACCAATGGGTGAAAAATAAACTCCCAGCTCAGCTTAATTTAATGAAAAAAATTCTGACAATTGATACCATACCACACACAATGAAATGACTTGCTTTATGAGGTAGTGAATTCTCTGACACTGAAGGTGTTTAAGCAGTGGCTGTCAAAGGTCTCGTAGAGGGAATTCATACTTCACATGTGGATTAAACTGGCTGAATTACAAGGGTTTAGAATGTTAAAGGGCATTAGAAATAATCCTTTTCAACCCCTCCTTTTACAGATGAGGAATGTGAGGATAAACAATCTACCCAAGTTCCCTCAAGGAATTTGGGATTGTCAGGATTAGAACTCAGGTCTCCTGATTCCCAAGGCCAGTTCTTTCCAATATGCCACGCTGCCTCCCATAATGTCCTCTAACATCCTTTCTAACTTTAGGATTTTAAGATTCTTTAATGTTACTTGCATCCATCCCATTTAGGCATAGGACCTTCCTCTCACTTCAGCTGCCTAAGTAGTAAACTGAACTGTAACTAGGGGTAGGCAAGGTGGGTAGCTGCTCAGAGCACATCATCTGTGGGGGCACAATATAGTATCGATTTTATAACAATAATTATAATTACAACTCTATCTTCTGGTTTCTTAAAGTACCTTCCTTATAACAATCTCTTGAGGTCGGTAATGCAAGCAGTCTTTATGGTGAGAAAATAGGTTCTGAGCCTTTCCAAAGAGCCTACGTTTTTATTTGGTAAGGAAAATTACAGTGAAACTTCCTAGGAAGAAGAATATACAAGGGGCAGGATTTTCCAACCTTGAAACCTACAGGGTCACCACACCTGAGGAGCTTTAATGACCAGAAACACCTCCATCTCCCTCCCCTCTCCCCATCAGAGACTCTCACTCCAGCTGGGTCATGTCTTCCACACCATCTTCCTCCTGCTGTACCCGGTATCTCATGGATGGCAGGTTGCGAATGGAGTGCATCTGTGTGGGGGAACAGAGGAGGAGAGCTGAGTTAGGCTGTGGGGTGGGAGAAGAAGATGTAAATGAGAAGGAGCATTAAGAGGAATAGGAGTGACTAGAATTAGATCTGTTCTCTTCAGAGTTCAAAGCACTAAAATCATAGGCAAGTCATGTAAGATTTGGCTTGCCATTTCAGTGAAGGGAAACTTTGGGCACCTAGGTGGTACAATAGGTAGAACACTGGCTCTGGAATCAGGAGGACCTGAGTTCAAATACAGTCTCAGACACTTCTCTGTGACCTTGGGCAAATCAATTTGAGAGAGACAGAGACAAAGAAAAAATTGTACTAAAATCACCCAGAGCCCTGAAACAGAAGCCAAGTCTCCTGATCCCCAGTGCCAGCATGTTTCACCTTGGAATGGTGGAGGAGGTGGAGGAGACTGGTTGGAGAGAGGAGACCAAGGAGGCCTGGCTGAATGAGGGGAGAGAGGAATATCGTGGAAAGAGTTTTATGGGTGAAAGTAAAGGGGTTAAGTAGGGAAGGTCTAGAAACCTTGCAAAGCAATTCAAATCATAGTATAGCAGGAAAGAACTGGAATAGATGAATTGAGGAGATGTCTCTAAGGAAATCCTCATCATTCTCATGTTGAGAAGATACAAAAAGGGACAGATTTCCTAGCCTTCCAAAGTGTTTTAAAAACTTTTGAAATACACACACACACACACACACACACACACACACACACCTGCCTCACACAACAATATTTGCACATCACATATACTTAAAATCAATCATGTGTACATTTGCAAATTTCCCCGACACAGATTCATTCCCATGCATACAAGATGACCAAGGGCATCCACGTGCACATATAGCCCCAACATGCAATGTCATGTGCATATCGCTCCCTCTATAATCCTATAATCATTATAGGGCCTTGGAAATGCATGCAGTACAGACAAATATTCTGTCAGTTTTATCCCTAACAATATGTGTACACAATTGTTCCTTACAGAAACCCACTCATGCCTTGCCCATACATGGCACCCCAATCATTTACTTACAACCATTCCAGGGGAACAGACCACCCTAGAAGTTTTGCTTTAGAGAGAGGGTGCCCACCAGAGTGGGCACCCCCTGTCTGACTATACCTATCCCCAGGGTCATGAGAGTGGGAACTTCCTTAGTAGAATTTAATGGATTCTTATTTTCTTAACCCCTAGGACCAGAGGAGAAGCCATTCCCAGCTATCTTCCTGCTATTGATGTCAGTGCCTTCCTGATCATAGGCTGGGGAGTGGGTAGAAACACATAAATCTCCCTCCTATCCTCCGTTCCTCAGAGGTTGCTCTTGATAAGTAGGGCACTGAGAAGAGAAAACTCAAAAGACCTTGGCCACATGCCAGGAAGAAACTTCTCAGCTGCTGCTGTTGCCGCCTAAATAATTCAGCCACTCACGTATTCCAAGGTGATCAGTGCCCACCGTGGGCGCTGCCACGCATCCTTGCCCCGGGGCCCTGGGCGGTTGGCACATCTCTCTAGAAGAGCTGCATCAAACACAGAACGCAGGACCCCGTGACTGGGCGGGTGGCCGCCTTTTGCTGATGTAGCCTGGGACGCCATTGCAAGGGAGCCCTTCCCGGAACCCACTGCTCCCGGACATCCGCAGCCCCTGAGCCAGACACCCGTCTGTGGGAAGGGAGGTGGCTGATAGGGATGGAAATAAGCTGCCTGCCTCCGCCTCCCCCACTCCTATGGTGGGGAAAGAATCAGCCCCAGGGGAGGGCTCTGGTGACCATCCCTCCCCTGAGTCTAGTCTTTGCTGCCAAGAGCTGTCTGCCTTGCTGCTTATTTCCCAGGCCAGGCCAGGCCCACTGGCATCCTTAATTCTAGCCTCACCAGCAAGAGTGGGGCTCCTAAAACATGATACTCAGACTTAGGGGCCAAGGGGAGGAGTAAGCACACTGGTTCTGAAAAGATCCTGTGGCTACCTTGGGTCACCCAGAAAGGACATTAAGAAGTGTTTAGATGGGGCAGCCAAGTGAGGAAAAGATCCAGGACCATTCCCAGGACACCCAGAGCTTCTGGGCAGTTTCTAGGAGCTCAGGCCATCTTCTGTCACAGAACAAGCCCTGGAGAGAACTCCAGAAGATCTGAATGCAAATCTAGTTTCAGATGTTTAATTATTTATTCGTGGGTAACTCACTTATAACGACTTAACTGTCTGCCACTGACTGTTTCCTCAACTGTAAAATGGGGATAGTAATAATATCTGCCACCCGGTGTTGTGAGGATCAAATGAGATAGTATTTGTAAAGCACTCTCTCAAATTTAAAGCACTTATAGCAATGCAAGCCATTATTATCATTAATAATATCACCATACAATAATTGTGGGAATATGTCTAGAAGAATTGAACATATTTAACCTATATTGGATTACTTGCTGTCTAGGGGAGCGGGTGGGGAGAGGGGAGGCAGAAAAAATTTGGAACGCAAGATTTTGCAAAGGTGAATGTTGAAAACTATCTTTGCATGTGTTTTGAAAATAAGACTATTATTTAAATAAATATATATTATACAAAAAGATACAAATTCTCAACCTAGAATGTTCTCTTTTGTTTTCTATTTAGCCATTCAAATATTCCCATTGATTCCTGGCTCAGGTTGAATCTTACCTTGTCCATGAATCAGCCTTTCCTGACCATGTTAGCCTTCCCTGAATTTTTATAGTACTTATAATCTAACACTTGTCTTCATTATAGGCTGCTCTTTTCATTTTGAGGTGACTGGGCTACATTGTCTGAAGACAGTCACTATGCCTTCTTTTTCCTGTCACGCCTGGCTCAGGGCCGAACATGCAACAATAATGGCAATTCTCGTTTCTTTAATATTTACAAAGAACTCTCTTCCCTATCATTCAGAAAAGTGATTAGTGCTGGTATTGTTCTCATTTTACAGATGACAAAACCGAGATTTGGAGGAACTAAAAACTAAAGTCATACCATTAATCAGTTTTAGAACAAAGACTTGAACCCAGGTCTCCTGAATCTATGATCAGTGTTCTTTCCTTGCTACCACAATGATGGACTTTATCAATTTGAATGGAACTGAAATGTAGAGAGGCCTCCTGAGAACTTCCTATTTATGGAAAAGCTTCCTGTTTGGAAAGGAATCAGGTTAAACAAAGTGTTTAGGATTGCCTTCTCCAAGGGGGGGAAAGGAAATAGTTGAAGGGGAGGCTGACCTTTTACTCAAACTAGAACTCTCCCTTTAAGGGGATCATCCTTTCTACTATCCAACTTGGCCAAAGTCACTCCCTCCATATAGAAACACGTTGAAAGTTTGTACTTACCTGATTCTTCCAGCTTACTGAGCCTTCCTGCTCCCAGGGTCCCTTGAAGGCATGGCACTGGAGGGACATTTCACAAGATACATAGTGGGTTCCCGTGGTCACCCTGGGCCACCGTCGAAAGGCCCCAGTTGAGACTGAGACACGCACCCAGCTGGACTGCTGGGCCTTCGGTAGGCCTGGTGCTGGTTGTCTGGTCTGTAATTGCTGGGACATCGTGGACACCCGCTGGAAGGAGCCCATCTTTTGAACACGAGGCATAACAATTGCAAAGCGCCCAGGCCTTGATGGACCTCGTTCTCCTTTCTCTCGGGCCCCAGCGAGTCCTGTGGTAGGGGCCGACTGGCCCAGTGATCTGGGTACGGATGCCCATCTGCGAAGGCCGGGCCACATGGCATGAGGTGGAGCGGTCAGCGGGTAGGAGAAACTACTATGTAGTGCCTTCCGCCCCTGCACAGGCCTGGGGGACGACTTCTTAGAGGCCCTGGGAGAGAGAGAGATGGAGACCGCCGAGGGCTTCAGGGCGGAGCCATCGATGCCTTCCCCTTTGTCAGACTTCATGGGATCTTCATTTGATGATTTAGAGACTTGGCCAGGGCCGGGTTCTTCAAGCCTGCCAAGGAGAACATGGGCTAGGTCATCATCCCTTTCTTGGAAAACAGGAGGTGGAGGACGGGCAGATGCAGGCATGGAATGGCCACGCTGGAAGAAGGGTCTATGAAATGAAGATGGTGGCCGGCGTCGCTTGGAGAAGCCCCGCCGGCTGCCAGCCAGGCCAGGCCATGGGGATGGTGGGCGCTGGATCGGGGGAAGATCCACCTCCCAGCTGGGTGCTAGCGGGGGTGGTAACCAAGGTGGCGGCCTGCCTAGTGAGCGGCGGCTGTCCCGTCGGGGAGCTACATCAGGCAGGGACCCATCTCCGTTCCAGGGACCTGGAGGGGCCTGGGGAGGGACCCTTCGGCGGGACGACCTCTGGAGCGGTAAATGCACTTGGGGTTTGACGGCCTTGGTTGGACGCTCACTGAGCCGGTTCCAGGTGTGGGGAGGCTTCCTAGGCAAATTAAGGGAGCGGCGCCTCAGGCTTTGGCCTAGTGGGGGTGAGGGAAGCCTTTGGCTCCCATCTCTGGGAGGGAGATGAGGGGATCCTAAGTGTGGGGAAGGAGGCCCAAAACGACTGAGTGATGGGTTTGGGGAGAGAGGTTCCCTGAGAGATGGATGACGGCTGGAGCTCTTAATCCCCAATGGAGGGGAGAAGGGGGGTCTTCTAGGCCTGGGGCTGTATATCAGTGAAGAAGTGGAATGGACGGACAGCTGGGGGGAAGAAGGCCTCAGTGGGGAGCGAGCCCCTGCGCTAGGGAAGCTTCTGAGGGATGGTTGTGGAGAGGCAGGCAGGGGTCGTGATGCTCTGGGGGATCCCAACAGGTCTCCCGGGGACATTGGTCCCCTCACAGAAGACCCTGGGAAGCCAAGAGTGCCTGGTCTCCTCAGGGATGACCGAATTGAAGGGGTAGGAGTTGGTGGCCTGCTTGGGGGCCTGGCAAACCACAGTGGATAGGGATTAGCCTCAGGCTCTGGAAAAGGGGACACAGATGGTGGTTCAATGAGGCTCCACCAGCTGGACTGTGGCCTGAGGACTGGGGGAGACCAAGGCCTCTGCCACAGGGAGGACTGGGGTGAGGGCGGAGCTTGGCCGAAGGACCCATAAGGAGAAGGGTCGTAGGGAGAGGCTTGTGGAGGCCCTGCTGAAAGGTCCGACAGGAAGGGCCAGAGGGAAGGCTTGACATCCGGGTTCTCATTCTTCCTCAGGGGAGGTGGAGAGATGAGGACATTCTTCTTGGAAGGCGCTGGGGATGGAGACAAGGGAGGCACCTTCTGGGAGTTATTGCTGTTAGTTGCAGGGCCCCGGAATTTCCTCAAGGTCACTGGTGTGGCAGGATTGTCAGGATCCATACCTGCAAGCTTATAGCCAAAGCGCTTGTAGGCTGCCTCCCTCACGGCTGGTCTCCTGAATGAGCCTGTGCCCTTCTGGCGGGCACTGCCACCATATTTGGGGATGGGTTTCTTTTCCGAAAGGGTTTTCTTTATGAATCGGGCAAGTGACGTGGCAGGTGGAGAGGGCTCTCTGTGGAAGCCCAGATCTCTCCTCAGCCTAAAAGCTGACAGGGCTCTTTGGACATTGCGGTCCCGTGGGGACAAAAATCCCGCATAGAAAGGGTGGAGGTACGGGCTATAAGGCATAGAAACTGGGGGGTAGTGCTCTTCTTCCTCGTCTTCCTCTTCCTCTGGCTCATCAGTGGTAAGTGGAATGTCCAAGGAAGGAGGCAAGGGCACGTCCAGCTTTTCTTTGCCAAAGATCTTCACCTGGGGCCGGGGGAAGAGTCGGAACTTCCTGATGAGGGACAATTTGGAGGTAGCCGACTTCTCCATGCCCTGCTGCTCAAAGAAAGATGTACTGGGCGGCTTGAAGGTATAACCCTTCTGTTCAATCCCTGGTTCCTCTTCTTGCTCTCCCTCTTCCAGCTCCATGATGTCATCCATGGGGTGGGCATAGGGATTATGGGGGGATAGGATGGGAGGTTCCCAAGCATAGTCAAAGGGGGGGCCTTCGGGGTATGTAAAAGGGACCTCAGGGGGGTAAATGGCATCAGCCCCTCCTGGGTAGTAAGCCGCCTCATCATAAGGGCTGTAGGGGCCCAAGTAATAGTTGTAAGGATAGGAAGGCTCTTCGTAGTAGCTGTAGGGTGAGTACCCCAAAGGTGCAGCATAAGGGGGGGAATAATCATCATAGCCATAACCATAGCCAAAGCTATAGGGAAGATAGAGACTATCTCCATAGTAATCATCAGCATAGTAATCATCACCATAGTAACCAGGACCGTAGAAATCATGGTCATAGTAATCACTGTCGTAGTATTCATCATCATAATACTCATAAGGGTCTCGGACTGGGTACCCGTAGTAATAGTCACCATATTCAGGCCACTCTGAGCCATAGTAGCCCCAGGACGGGTGGTAATGTTCTTGCTCATATTCTTGGAGGGACTGACGGTCATAATAATCATCTCCCTCACGGTAGTAGTCATAGTATTCCCCCAAGTCCTGGAAGCCCTCCAGCCCATAGAGTGACTTCCTTGAGCCAGACTGTTGGAAAGAATCTTCCGACTCAAAGGGAAGGAAGCCAATGGTTTCTCCTGACTCATACAAGCTTCGGCCTCGGGGGAATCTCCTCAGCCTTCCCTCTCGCCTTAGGATGTCAGCCCCAGAAGGGAAGGGAAGCTTCTGAGAACCGAACCGGGAGCTGGAGCGATTCAGCCAGGCGTCCAAGGAGGCCTGCTCGCTTCCTGACTCTTCCGCCTTTTTGATGAGGAACCTTTTGGTCAACCAGTTGATGGAGGTGGATGCTTTGCTCAGCACCTGAGCTCGGGGTTTTAGCTTCCCTCGGCCTCTCTTGCCTGGGAAACGGATAACCATGAAGGATGGCTTCTTCTCCTTCATTGCCTTCTTCCTCTTGCCCTCCCGCATCTGGGTCATCAGCTTGGAGGTGGACTGCAGCACGGTCTTGGCCTTCTTCTTCCTCTTGGTCTTCTGGGGGCCTCTGTTGAGACTCCATAAGAAGTGGGAGGCACTCCTGAATTGACCCTTCTTTGATATCTTTGGCGTCCTATCACGGAAGCCCATAAAAAGCCTAGAGGTACCTTTGAGGCTTCTTTTGGGTTTCTCTGGTTCAGGAGGCTTCTTCCCCTTCTTCTTCTTCTTCCCCTTGTCTTCCTCCTCATCTTTGGCCATGGCTGCCTCCCCTTCCTAGTCAGCTCTGGCAAAAAGGACACTGGGTTGTAAGCACAGCTCCTAGCACGTGGCCTGGGGCTAGGAAGTGGTCTCTGTCCCTCCACACTCAGAGTGTGGACCGGAGGTGCAGCCCTGACGGGACCTGACTGGGCTGAGGAACTTTGCCTGCCTTTGGAGGAATACACAAGTACTGTTCCTAGGGAGGGTGCCAAGCCTGATCTATGCATAATTTATTTCTTGAAGATTTCTCCCCTCCTCTCCCCCACCCCATCCGCCTTGTATTTCACCTTCTAGCAGGCTTGGAAATAGGTAGAGTATCATGTACTGGGGGAAGGGCTAGAAGCCAAAGGGGACAGTGATCCCAGCCTCACCTAACTCTGACTTGACTTCAGTTCTTTCAGCCCCCAGGGGACTTCAGTCTTATGGGGTCTCACACAAGATAGACAACCTTCCTTGCTTTGGGGGACCACTTCTGCAAAATCTTAAAGTTCCCCTTGATGCTACTAGGTAAAGAAGTATTCCTTTTTCTTGTCCCTTCCCCAAGAAATATATATATACACACACATACACACATACATATACAGAGTATATATATATGTATATTATATACATACACACAGTATATATGTACATATATACACATACACATTAATATTATGTGTATATTCACGAACATGCATTATACATACATATGCATATTGTACATGTGATACACACAAACACATATCCACAGAGTTCAGAATCATGAGTGATTTCCCAGTATCATATTTGGGTAGTCTGTAGAACTGAACAAGGCTTTGAAAAGGAAGGAAACAGGGAAAGAAGAGAGAGAGAAAAGGGAGATGTCTCAGGCCTAAGCTACTAGGTAATAGAATCTCCTTGCCTCTTGAGAATGTGAATAATGCAAATAGGCAGAGACTCTGTGCCACCAATGTCTTAGGAGCCTGAACAAGACAGAAATACAATCCATAAAACTCCAATATGGACCTTCCTTGCAGATCAGAGAAAGGAGATATGTTGGAACCCCTTTGTTCCTTTATCACATATAAGGGATGATCTGAGACCCTAAAAGTATCCCAGAACCAAAATAATCTTCCTATTGGCCACACTCTTCTGGAACATGGGATTTCCACTAATAATACCTCCTTAGAAAAGTGAACGAATTATTTGTTTTAGACAACTTAACTTCCGTGACAATCTTAAATACTATAAATATCAATGTTATTATTTATTTAAGGTTATATGAAAATGTTTTATCTATTTAACTACTTAGGCTAATTAATTAATGTGATAATCATCATAGCCTCGCATTTTCTGACCCAGGAGAGCTGTGTTCTTGAACTCACTGTAACTTGATGTAGAAACTTCAGTGAATCTTTTCTCTCTGAATCACTGTTTTCTCATTTGTAAAAGATTTAGACTAAGTCATCCTTATAGGTCCCTTTCAGTTCCATCAAGTTATAATATTTATGTGCTAATTTACACTAAGGTGTGAGTGATTGATAATAAGTTTAGTGTGTTGCTATTTCAAAGAAGTGTTCTGAGAAAATAATGTTTATTCCAAAAGAGTAAATCAGGGAATATATGTGGGAGTTATTTGACTGGAGTCAGAAAGACTTGAGTTCAGACTCAACATAACCTTTGTTGTTATTCAGTCATTTCAGTCATATCTGACTTTTTATAATCCATTTGGGTTTTTCTTTACAAAGATACTGGAATGATTTGTCATACTCTTTCCCAGCCTATTTTACAGATGAAGAAACTGAGGCAAATAGGATTAAGTAATTTGTCCAGGATCACATATTAAGTATCTGTGGTCATATTTGAGCTCAGGAAGATGAGTCTTTCTGACTCCAGCTATTCTATCTACTCCAGCACCTAGCTTCCCCACACATAATTTACCTGATCATAGAAAATGAATCTGGGTTTCTAACTATAATCTTAGTTACTAGCCATAAGCTACAGTGGGATCATTTGCAGAAAAGAGCCAGAGTCTGAATACAAAAAAAAAAAAAAAAAAAAAAAAAGATAGTAGAAGTGAAAAGACAGATTTCAGAGCTGTGTTAAAGTGATCATAACATTCTATACTGTCACTTATTGTTACAGGTTGGTTGGCTAATGAGTGCCTCCTGGTGTTGAAAAGTAGGCTAAATATGCTCTCTATTATTATTTTCAATGAGAAGGAAAAAAAGACAGAAAGTAAGATTTTGCTTTGTCACTTGTTGTTGACATGAGGTGAAGCAAGAGAAGAAGGATTTTATAAAGGAGAAGAGTTGAAAAGGCTTTTTGCCTATATTAGGGTAAAAGTTATCACCGTTTCCTAAAAAGTTTAACACAACTGAAGGCATCATTAAGACTGAAATTGGAAGTAGTAGATACTATAGTAGTAGATACTATAGTTGCTATTGATTAGCAGAGAAATAGCTTGGAAGTTGACAATTAGAGAAGTGACCCATCAGATTGAGTAATTTGACTGAGATGTTCAACTCAATGAGTGGATCAATTCAGCTTAAAAGAGGACACAGGCTTTATGTTCCAGAATTGTGATCTGTACTGATCATATGGGTGATCTCATGTATTTTCCTATCCAATTTCTATTAAGTATATGCCCACTCTTCCACATGCATACTAAATACATTTTGGTGGGAAATTTTTATATATATGAATTATGATATATTTAGCATTACTGCATTTGATTTATATGAATAGCTGAAGTATTACTAATAAGTATTATTATTGTTTTTGCCTAATTGCTAAGTAAATTGTTACATTTAAAATCTAACATATTAAAGAAATCCAATTCAGTTAAAATTAGAAAAAAAAAAGATAACTAGAAAAAAGGTCTCTGTCAAAAATTTCTCTGATAAAGGTCTCACATCTAAGTTATAAAAAGAGTTGATTAGATTTATAAGAGACATTCCTCAATTGAAAAATGACCAAAGAATATGAACAAACAATTTTTTAAGAAGGAAATCCTAGCTATCGAAGACCACATGAAAAAGGTGATCCAAATCACTAATAATTAGAGAAATGCAAATTAATGCAATTTGGATATCCTCTTATTATTGTTATTCAGTCATTTTAAGTCATGTCCAGCTCTTCATGACATCATTTGAATTGTTGTTTTGTTTTGTTCTGTTTTTTGGCAAAGATACTGGAGTAGTTTGCCATGTCCTTCTTTAGCTCATTTTACAAATGAGGAAACTGAGGCAATCAGAGCTAAGTCACTTGTCCAGTAAGTGTCTGAGACCAGATTTTTAACTCAGTAGATTTCAGACCTAGCACTCTATCCATTATGTCACTTAGATGCCCACCTTACCCCTATCAGATTGGCAAAGATGACAAAAGAGGAAAATTACAAATGCTAGAAGAGTTGAGGGAACACAAGCATACTAATGCATTGTAGTAGGAAGGAGAAGGGAAAGGCAAAAACTATTATGTTTCAGACACTGCACTAAGCAACTTTGCAATATCTTATTTAATTCTCACATCAACTCTTTGGAAGGTGCTATTATAAGCCCTATTTTATAACTGAGAAAGTTTAAGTTCTCCTAAGGTTTGAATCAGCCTCCCAGAAGATTAAAACAATTATCAAAAAAGTTACTGAATCTTCTTTAAGTTGTGGTATGAATGTACACTTTGAACCTTACATGTTTAATATTCCTTTTATGCATAGAAATAAATTGTGTGTATACATGTTTCATACTATATATCAACATTTTTCTTATTTGGAACAACTTTAGGTGTAAGCCTAAATCTAAGCTTTGAGTAATTTGTGGAATTGGAGGGTGTGGGTAGTGTTTAAGAAGCTGAAGTATGTGAGAATAGGAGCCTATTCTTCTCATTAGAAGCCATACTTTTCACAGAAATTAACACAGTTCAAATCTTATGTCTGTATACAAGGACTAAGATTTACTCCGGCCACAATTCCAGTTTTAGATTTCCACAACTCTAAATGGCAAAGGAATCTTGAAGTGATCATTTAATTACCTATGAGGATTCCGTAACAAGAGTTTAACTGTCATTCTGGAGACATCATTAACTTTAATGTTTAGAGAAGACAGAATAAAGAAATCAGGAGAACTTATTTCCTCAGAAAACTGGGTTTAACTCTTCTCCTGTGAAGAAACATTTTTATGTTTCTCTTGAGAAGAGACATTGAGAAAACAAAATAATAGGACTATGTTTCCAGAACCGAGGAGTCAAAAGTTATTAATGATGACTTTGGCTATGCTACTTTTCACAGTGGGCAATTTGGAAATAATTATGGATACCTTATTTGTTACATTGTTTATAAACAGTATATCCAGTAACCTTGATTTGTATTTAAGTCTAGGCAATTGGGAGAATTGATGTTGATGTCTCTATCTTTATGTCTATGTATATATGTGTATATGTATAAGCACAAATGTAGGTATGTATGTATGTATAGAGACAGAGACAGAGACACAAAAAGAGAAAGAGAAAGAAGAGGAACTAATTATGGAAAAAGTTTTCTCCAATCTATTAAAATGTTTCATAAACTAGAGTTGGAATCTCAGAGCTAATTTTTAATTATGAAGATATTGAAATTTTAATAATTAATGTGGAAATATCATAACATAATCATTGATTACCTTAAAATTCAATTTGAGATGAATAAAGAAAATGAACCAGAAGCAGTTAAAGAGCTAACCATTTCACTTAGATGACCCATGACTGTATTCAACCATAACTCTCTCTCTTTTTCTTTCTCTTTCTCTAATGTAAAAATACACACATGTGTATGTATAGACATAATTTATATAGACACATATAATTTATATGCAAACATATAGATATATCTTACACACATATACATGTATATATATACATATATGTAATCAGACTATCACAGATCAATTAAGTCATCCAATTAAGAAGCATTTATTGGATGCTTACTATCTTCCAGGCACTTTGTGCCAGTACTGGGGATAAAAAAAAAAAGATAAAAACATTTCCTGCTTCATGGACCTTACATAATAAGGTAGAAAGAATATGAACATATAAAATATATATACAGGATACACACAGAATAAGTATGTGAGGATGGCATTAGTATCTGGGGGGGACTAGAAAAGACCTCCTGCAGAAAGTAGGCAGCTGAGGAGGGCCTTAAAGGAAGCCAGAAGTTCTAAGAGACAGAGATGAAGAGGGAAAACTCTCTAGTCAGTGCAGAGACAAAGAGATGGGAGGTAGAGTAGAGATTTGGATGGAGATCATATGATTCTATAGTCCACAAGTTCTGGCTGTACTACAGAATGTGTGAAAAGAATCATGTATAAAAAGCTTGAAGCGTATTTGAAAGTCAGACAGAGGATGTCTTATTTGATAGTAAAGAACCACTAAAATTTATTGCGTAAAAATGCTGAGAGAGACAGAGACATACAAACAGAGACAGAGAGAAAGAGACAGACACAGACACACAGAGAGACAGAGTCAGACACAGAGACAGTAAGGCAGAAATAAAGAGAGCAAAGTGACACAGAGAGATAGAGACACACAGAAAGACTCACTTTAGAAAAATCACTGTGGCTGTTGTATGAAGGATTGGAACGGGCAGATGAGGTAGAGATATATGTTAGAAAGATATTATAATAGTCCAGGTGAGAGAGGAAGATGAGCTCAGGGTGGTGGGCTATATGAGTGGAGACAAGAAACCAGGTATAAAAGAAACTGATAGGAGAGAAATGACAAGATTTATCAACTGAATAGATATGTGGGGTTATTGAAAAGGAGTCAAGGATTTCACTGAAGTTATGAATCTGAGGTTGAAAGTATGATGATGCCATCAGCTAATAGGGGGAAATTTGAAAAAGAGCTTATTTTGGGGGGGGGTGGATATTGATTTCTCCCATGCTCAGGTGATGAAATTATGGAAAGTAATGGGCAAATAGCAGAGACAATGAGATGATAAGATTATAAATTTGTAACTGGGAAAAATGTTAGAGATCCTAAATTCCAATCCCCTTATTTTGTAGATGAGGCAATTGAATGCTAGAAAAATTGAATTACTTATGTAGGGTCAGTAAGTACCTGAACAAAATTGAATCAAGGTCAATCTAACCTTAAAGGAAGTGCAGAGCTTCAGTGATCAAGTTAGATGGAATTAGAGGGTGACTAGCTATTATCTAGGGGCAGTTGAGTGACTGCAGAGTGCTGGACCTGCAGTCAGGAAGTTGAGTTCCAATATAGTCTCAGACACTGTGTGCCCCTGGACAAGTCACTTAACCCTGTTTGCCTCAGTTTCCTCATTTGTAAAATTAGCTGAAGAAGAAATTGGCAATCCACTTCAGTATCTTTGCTAGAAAAACAAACAAATCCAAATGGGGTCATGAAAAGTCAGACATGACTGAAAACAACTGAACAACAATTATTGGTCTTTATTATTGGCCGTACTCCTAGTAACCTTTTAAAAATAAGACATATCCTTTAGTGGTTAGTTAAGACAGAATTTATCCTGAGTATTTTGGAAATGGAATACAACAATATGGAGAAGGTTCATTATTTTCAAATCAAGGTGGGATTTTCACAGAAAGACACCCCAAAGGATAGTTGAAATAATATACAATTTATTATTGACCCTGTGAATTCTAAAATGAATTATTAAGCTGCAGAATCAGGGGTATCAAAGAGAACTAGGTGTGTATGTGTGTGTGTGTATATATATATATATATATATAAACACATACATATTTACATATTATATATATATACATATATATGTATACGCACATATATACACACACACACACATGTTCTGGATAGGTTCAGAGAATATTTTGCCACTTGATTCCCTCGTTATTTATTTTGTTTCCTTGCATTTCTCTTGAGCTATTTCAATTCTGTTTTGCTCATAGAGTACAGCACCTTCTCTGATGAGGGCATGTTGTGATGAATGGTCCTGTGCCAGGGTCTCCTGTGTTATACAATCAATTCTAAAGTTCTTAAGAGAGACCTTGAGAGTGTCCTTGTATTGCTTTTTTCTGACCATGGGAGCATTTGCCCTGTATGAGTTCTCCATAAAACATCCTTTTTGACAAGTGTACATTTGGCAAGTATACTTCTAAAATGAAATGATTGGACTAGATGAACTCTAAAAATCTTTCCAACTCTCAATCCTTAAAATCATAAATTTCTAGTGAGCCAGAGTGCCTGTTTCCTCTAATGATTTTTCAGCATGACAAAACTCCCCCAGCCAAATAAAGACAACTACTGGATTTCTACTGAAATAATGTTTATTGTTTGTATTTTAAAACCAAATAATCATTAGAGGAATAAATCCAATCCCCTCATTTTATAGATAGGGAAACAAAAGTCCAGAAAGGAGAAAGTAACTTCCTTCAAATCACACATACTAGGAAACAAAAAAGGGATTTAAACACAAGTTTTCTGATGCCAAAGTTAAACATCTTCCCACTGTCAATAGTCTCCTCTTTCTTCTAAACAAGAAAAAATGTGAATATAACTTAAGAATTTTAGTTAAACTTATTTGTCACTAGGTCTCTAATAATTTTCTACTGACTTTTCTATTAAATTTTGTTGACCACCAAGTTGGACTGAAGTATAAAGTTCATTCCAAAAACATATTTTAAAGCCTTTCTCTCCATCTCTCTGTCTCTGTCTTTCTATGTCTCTCTGTGTGTCTCAGTTTCTTTCTCTCTCCAATTTATTATATCTGTACCTAGCTAGGTATTTTATTTATCATCTTATATGACAAGACACTGATGATGTCATGGGGAGGATGAATTCTTTTTAATTAAATAGATTAAACACAGATCTTTCAGGATTTTTTCTTCACACAATAATCACACCAAGAACAGCATGTGTAATTTATCTTTGACAGTCTTATGCAACAATCAGAAAAAAAAATTTTTTTTTAGCATTCAAACAATGTGAGCCCTTTAGAGTTGGACTTTCTTCAATAGAGTTTGAATGCTTGGCAGTTTGGTTTGAGAAAGAACCTCAGTGTCTGGTATTCTGCCAGGTGATCTTCAAAATCTTTCTAAGACAACTCAAATAGAAACAATTTAGATTCCTGGCATGCTCTGGTATACTGTCCAGGTTTTACAGGTCAGCACTGTGCCTCTGTAGACTTTCAATTTTGTAGGTAGTTTAATACCTGTCTCCCAAACTTTCCTTCAGAGCCTCCCCAAAAAAATGAAATAGCTACCCAACTCCTGACAGAAAGATGATCCACTCAAAATGGACATGGGCAACATGGAAATTTGTTTTTCTTGACTGCATATTTGTTATCAGGGTTTTGTTTTTCTCCATTTTTTCCAACAATGGGAAGAAATGGTAGGGAGAAAAAATATTTGTTAATTGAATAATTCTTTTAAACTAACTAAATGATTCTCAATAACACCTCAATAAACTACAATAGAGATGTCAAACTCTCAGGAGTTTGTTAAACTGACTAGCATCATGAGATGGCATAAGTGTGACTGAACCAGATTAAAATGTAATTGAGAAAAGTTTAACAATTAAAAAAACCCACAACATAGTTTACTCATCTTTTTATAACTTTGGAATTCATGTGTTGAATTTATGTATTTTTTAAAAAGCAAGCTGTAAATAATAGAGATTTGTAGTTTTGTGTATAAACTACTTTTTCTTGTCTAAGTATATACAAATGTTTATTTTATTTGATGTTTGTAAAATTCATAATAAAAATTCTTAAAAACTAGGAAAACATACTACAACATAGATAATATTGTTTTATGATTTTCTAAGTCAACATGTAGTCCATAGGGATCCACATGTTAAGTTGGACACTGCTGGATGGTAGAATATTACCAATGAAAAATTACACATCAGAAATGGCCTAGAATCTATTTTCAAAGAGATATACAGTTGGAATATGAGAAGAATTAGCCATGTGATGAAAATGAGGGACAACAGATCTGTAGCTTCTAGGTTCCAGTGGTCAAGAAATTTTTTTTTTTAAAAAGCCCCTGTAGATGTTTTACAGGAGAATAAGGACAAAATAAGGACGGTTTGGGATCTATATGTTTGAAGACATCTGCAATCATGAGATCTCAGTTCAGTCAAAAGTGTCAAAACAAGTATAAATAATACCTTACCTAAAGGTACATAAAATGTGAGCTATCCATCCAGTGATAATCTGGAGGAGGCATTCAACTGTATACTATGTATTTGGTGTATATTACTTTTCTTTAAAAAAAAAAATTTAAGTTGAAAAAGTTCATGGAAAACTGCTATTCTATTACTATGAAAAAACAAAGTTAATTATCAAAACACCTGAGTCACATTATGTTAGGTTCTTACTAAGTGCTAAATCGATACTTAACAAAGACTCTCAATCTCTTGAGTGCCACCCTCTTTTATCCTCCTAGAGAATGGGCGTAGGATAACGCAAGGGCTTCTGGGAAAAATTACTTCAACCAATGAACTTGCTCCTTTTAAGCATGCAAGCTCCTCCCCAGGAGTTCACAAGTAAAGCTCCCAGTAAAGGCAGGAACCCCTGAAAGAGCATGGCTAATAAGAATGTTAAAGAACTTTAAAAACCAGCAGGAATCATTGGATTTCCTAACACAAGATGAGACTAATGGACAATGGACTTATGGACATTTATAAATTCTCAATTTATGATTATTTGATCATATTATTTGTTATATACTTCTAGCATATGTTATGTTACTATGTTACTATGTGCTTATGTAATCTATGTAATTATGTGTAATGCCTCCCATATTGATGGATTTATGTTTCAAGGTCATGACCACCCTATGTTCTAAATCAAAAGAAAGGGGGAGATGTTAGGTTCTTACTAAGTGCTAATGAGATAATGAGATATTAGGTTCTTACTAAGTGCTAAGTCGGTACTTAATAACATTATTATTGATATTTTATGATGTATAAATTTAAAAGAAAAGATGAATTGGTTTATGTAAAAGCAAAAGGAAACATCATTTCATAGAATTCATGGTTACTCTCTTGAAATGCTCAAGATGAGCATGTGCAAAATAAACATCATAAAGATAATTACAGCTTGAGTCAACATCTGTCATAGAGAATAACAAAATAAAGAAATTTCATGAAGAACTTGACAAGGATCTCCAAACTCAGTTAATAATGATGATAACTGATAACTCCTGTGTAAAAGATTTTAAAAAATGTTGAAAAAGTTTTTGTTCCCAAATACACCAAAATATTTATAACAGAATTTGTGATACCAAAGAATTGAAACAAAGTGGATGCTTCTCATTTAGGAAATATTGTGGTACAGGAATGCAATGGAATATTACTATACTATAAGAAATTATGTATGATGAATACAGAAAAACATGGAAAAATCTGTATGGATTGATGCAGAATGAAGTAAGCAGAACCAAATAAATCAAAATATACAAGACTACAACAAAGAAAAATGAATAAACTAAAAAAAATCAAAAGTGAATGAGATACAGAAAAACAACTCTACCCAACACCCTTGCAAAGATAAAAGGTTCACAAATGTTATTCCATGCACATATTTCCAGACTTGTTCATGATATTGATCAATTATGCTTATTTTTCCTTTTTGTTCTGTTGTTAAAAATATTATCTGTTACAAACTAAAGCAACTCTGAAGTATTACCTGACATATATCAGATTAGCTAATATGACCAAAAAAGGGGAAAATGATAAATGTTGGAAAGAATGTGGGAAGATTGGAATACTAATATACTGTTGATAGAATTATGACCTGATTCAACCATTCTGGAGAACAATTTGGAACCATGCCCAAAGGGCTATAAAACTGTGCATATCCTTTGATCCAGCAGAGACACTGTTAGGCCCATCTTCCAAAGATAATAAAAAAAGTGGGGTGGGAGGAATGATCTATTTTTACAAAAGTATTTATAGCAGCCCTTTTTCCCCCCAAAAGGGGGGAAATTCAATATAGGTTAAACATATGCAATTCTTGTAAACACATTTCCATATTCATCATCCTGTGCAAGAAAAATCAGATCAAAAGTGGAAAAAATAAGAGAAAGAAAAAATAAAGCAAGTCAAACAACAAAAAAGTGAAAATACTACACTTTGATCCATAGTCAGTTTCCATGGTTTTCTCTCTCTAGATACGAATGACACTTCCTATCCCAAGCATTTATTTTATTAGGATTTAAACATTTTCTGTTCCGGAACTTGTTTTTTTTTTTTTTTTCCAATAAATAATAGACATTGGAGTAAATGATGTCTAAGGACTTTTCAGTTCTAATTTTCTAAAAATCTTTGAAGCTCATACATGTAGATTTCAAATATATAACCTATATTAAATTGCTTACCATCTTAGGGTAGAGGGAGAGAGAACAGTTGGAAGTCCATTTTTAAATTTTAAAATGAATTTTTAAATTGTCTTTACATACAATTGGAAAAAAAATGCTATTTAAAAGAAAAAAAATAAAGTTGTGAATGGTAAGGTCCACTGGTTTACCAAAAACAAAACAAAACAAAACACACACATACACACACACACACACACACACACACAATCTTAACAACTAAAACTCACACCTGTAGGCCATTCCTGTCACCTATATTGATTGCTAAACGGAGAGACAACGACATCTAGTGGTCATGGCATCCAACTAAAACACCAGCCTGTACCCAAGAGGCCTTCTCAGGGAGAAAGGAGTGAAGTGTTGGAGACTTTTGGAACCCAGCTGATATTTTCTGAATCAGAACGTCAAGGAAGGTAGCCTTCAATTCCTAACCACTGGGTAAAACAATAATGGGGATGTTGGAAAAGAGGAACTGGCAGAGAGAGTGAGAGGGAGTAGAATAATCAAAGGATAAAGGAGTTCCAGTAAGCAAAGTCAAAGCTGATTGAGACATTGATTTTCAGATCAATTTAGGGTCTTTCCTCCAAATAAGTGAGGGTAAAAACCAGGAAACAAGAGAATATAATATGAATAACTCTTAAGATTCTTTTCTATTTTTTTCTTCCCAAATAGAATGAAAGATAATAAAGGGGAGGGATCACTCTAACTCATCTTTAGTTCCTAGCAAACAGTAATTTCAATTAAAAATTTTTTCTATACAAGGCCTTCTATATAAGTTTTTCAGGGGCTACAGAGAAAAGGTGACATTGCCTCAATCTTCAGGAAGCTGATAACAAAGAAAGATAAGATATGTATATAAGACGTCTTATTTGATCTGACTGCTAAAAAGCAGTGTGGTACACTGGCAATGAGTAAATTAGTCCAAGATCTGGACTATTTATTCACTGGCTCCTTCTATGAAGCTTCTCCCATTCTTAAGAAATTCTCCTTTGGGTCTACCATTGCTCAAGACATTATCCTTCCACTCTTCTCCCTTTGACAGCCAAACTCCTAGAAAAAGTTCTTTGTATTTGTTGGTTTCTCTTTCAAACTTCCCACTCACTTCTCAACCTCTTGCAGTCTGACTTCTGTTGTCATCATTCAAATGAAACTAATTTCTTCAAAGTCACCAACAATCTCTTTACTGTTAAATTCAGTGGTCTTTTCTCAATCCTTCTTGAAGTCTTTGCAGAATTTTACTTTATTGAACAAATAATTTCTCCTCAAGAAGTTTTCATATACTATAGCTTCTCCAGGCCTTTTTGAAATCATCCTGTTGGTGATTTCTTACAGAACAGTAATATTACATTACATTCATATACCATTCATATACCATAACTTATTCAACCATTCTCCAATTGATGATGGACATTCACTCAGTTTCCAGTTTCTAGCCACACAAAAAGAGCTGCCACAAACATTTTTGTACACGTGGGATCCTTTTTCTCCTTTATGATCTCTTTGGGATGTAAGCTCAGTAGAAACACTGCTGGATCAAAAGGTATACACATTTGATAGCCCTTTGAAGTCCTCACCTCTTGATCTCTGTTCTTACATTCTGCTTGATATCCTCACCTTTATGTCCCATATACAGCTCAAACTCAATATATCCAAAACAGAATTCATTTTTCTTCCTCATAACACCGTTCTTCTTTTTAATTTACATATTTCTGTCAAGAATTATACTATTCTTTCAGTTGCCCAGTTTCACAAGCTCTGAATCATACTTGATATTTTTAATTGTTATTTAAATTTCATATAAATCACAGTCATCAAGTCATGTCTACGCTCTATAGTCTACAACATCTCTCACATCTTTCCCTTTCTCTTTACTGGTAATTATTCTAGTCCAAGTCCTTCTCATTTTTTTGCTTAAAATGTTGTGATATTCTCCTAATTGATGTTCCTGAAAGCAACCATTCCTTCTCTCCAATCCTTTCTCTACAAAGCCACCATATTGATATAACTAAAGGTACCATGACCACATATGTCACTCCTCTGATCAAGAAACCAGTGGCTTCTCCTTGACATTAGGCTAGAGCACAATCTCTATCTGTTTAATTTTTTTATTAATTTTATAATTATACTTTTTGACAGTATATATGTATGAGTAATTTTTAATAACATTATCCCTTGTATTCATTTTTCCAGATTTTCCCCTCCCTCCCTCTACTCCCTCGCCTAGATGACATTTTACATGTGTTTATCTGTTTAATTTTTAAAGTCTTACACAATCTGGCTTCAGTTTATTTTTTCCAAGTTAATTATACATTCTTCTAGCTAGGCTGGTATTTTTTTTATTATAGCTTTTTATTTACAAGATATATGTATGGGTAATTTTTCAGCATTGACAATTGCAAAACCTTTTGTTCCAACTTTTCCCCTCCTTCCCTTCACCTCATTCCCCAGATGGCAGGCAATACATGTTAAATATGTTAAAGTAAAAGTTAAGTACAATATATGTATACATGTCCATACAGTTATTTTGCTGCACAAAAAGAATCGGACTTTGAAATAGTGTACAATTAGCCTGTGAAGTGAATAAAAAAAAGCAAGCAGACAAAAATAGAGGGATTGGGAATTCTATGTAGTGGTTCATAGTCATCTCCCAGAGTTCTTTTGCTGGGTGTAGCTGGTTCAGTTCATTACTGCTCTATTGGAGCTGATTTGGTTCATCTCATTGTTGAAAATGGCCACATCCATCAGAATTGATCATCATATAGTATTGTTCTTGAAGTATATAATGATCTCCTGGTTCTGTTCATTTCACTCAGCATCAGTTCATATAGGTCTCTCCAGACCTTTCTGAAATCATCCTGTTAGTCATTTCTTACAGAACAATAATATTCCATAATATTCATATACCACAATTTATCCAGACATTCTCCAATTGATGGGCATCCACGTAGTTTCCAGTTTCTGGCCATTACAAAGAGGGCTGACAGAAACATTCTTGCACTTACAGGTCCCTTTCCCTTCTTTAAAATCTCTTTGGGATATAAGCCCAGTAGTAACACTGCTAGATCAAAGAGTATGCACAGTTTGATAACTTTTTAGCATAGTTCCAAATTTCTCTCCAGAATGGCTGGATTAGGCTTGTCTTTTTAAAAAACTTAAATCTGATTTTATTTGTTTGTTTTTAAATTTCAATGGTATTTTAGTTTTCCAATTACATGTAAAAATGGTTTTCAACATTCATTTTTGTGAGATTTTGAATTCCAAAATTTTTTTCTTACCTTTCTCTCTTCAAGACAGCAAGCAATCTGATATAGGTTATAGGTGTACAATCATTTTAAGTATATTTCCATATTAGTCATTTTGTTAAAGAAAAATCAGAAAAAAATGGGAAAACCATGAGATTTTTTCTCTCTGGATCCAAATAGCATTTTCTATCCTAAGTCTACTGGAATTGTCTTGGGTCACTGTATTGTTGAAAAGAGCTAATACTATTATAGTTGGTCATTACACATCTTGTTGTTACTATATACAATATTCTCCTGATTCTGCTCACTTCAGTCAGCATCAGTTCATGTAAGTCTTTCCAAGCTTTTCTGAAATCAGGCTGCTTATCATTTCTTTTAGAACAATAATATTCCATTATATTCCTATGTCATAACTTATTTAGCTATTTCCCAAATTGATGGGCATCCATTCATTTTCCAATTCCTTGCCATAAGGAAGAATTTTCTAATGGTTAGCACTCTCAAATTCCTCTCCAAACAACTTTAAAATAACATCTCAAAATCTATTTTGGAGTAACAGAACCAAGAAAAGAATAAATGAAACAATTTTCCAAAATAACACAATTTAAAAGGTTGACAAGATTCATCTCACTGAGGTGAATGTGGAATATGGTTAAGTACAGGTGACCTGGGGAAGTCAGAAACAAGACCCAAGTTTCTATATAAACCAGCAGTGAAGTCCTGTATCCCAGCAAAACAGTGCTGGCCTGAGGAGCAATTGGATCAGCAACAACTACTCCCAGAGTTCTCACCCCACAGACAGTAAGGAGACAGGATAACTGGTCAGAAGGGACACTGCTGGCACTGGGTGAAGACTCTGTTACATTACTCAAATAGGGGTATGGTTCACAGATCCAGGGCACAGATTTAGTGTGAGAATGAGCAATAGCACACTAATGCATCCTACTATAGGAGGAAAGGGGATCTTGTCACAGATCCCCAGAAGAAAAGAGTGCTTTCGCTTGCTCACAGACCAAAGTATAGACTAGGAAACCAGTGACCAAACCTTTCCTTAGATCATACCACCTTGTAAAGAATAAAAAACTAACAGGTCCTCCAAATTAGCTTTGAAAATAGCAATACAAAAACCTGAAGCTTGGAACAGTGCTCCCCTGTATCCCAGGAGCCGAGCCAAACTTTGAGATAACATTAAAAGTCAAGAAATCATCTAATGAAATGAGTAAAAAAAATAAATCTGACCAAAGAAAATTGCTATGGTGACACCAAAGATCAAAACACTAATTCAGAAGAGAACAACAATGTCAAAACAGTTACATGTGAATCCTCAAAGAAAAAGTGTGAATTGATGTCAGAAGCAAAAAAGAACTGAAAGAACTTAAAAAAAAAGAATTTAAAAGTCAAATAAAAGAGGTAGAAAAAACTGAGGGAAAATGAAATTGATATGAAAAAATCATGAAAAAAGAGTCAACAATTTGGTAAATGCAGTATAAAAAAATGGGAAAAGATGGACAGAAATATACTGAAGCAAACGACTCCTATATAAAGTAGAATTGGTCAAATGGGAAAAAATGTATCAAATATCTCTCAGTTTTCTGTTGTGGTTCTAAAATTCCAACATTAAAGCATCATTTTTTTTGCATTTTGAGAACTTTTCTGTTTATAAGAATTGCTCACTTGAATTTAGACATCTCTTTGTGGGGGGAAAGGGAACATTTTGTATTCTATTAACATTTTGTGATAATATAAAAAAGCTGAAGTAAAGGCCCTACAGACTTATAATAAAGGATGATGTGTAGTAAGTAATGGCTCTTAACAATGAAAAAAGGAGGCTGAAAAGTTAGAAGTCAGAAAACACTGAAGGCTATTATTGGCCAAATAATTTTAGTGTATACTCCTAAAAGAGAATGCTAAAAATGTTCCATCATTGAAACAAAATAACTCCTTCTTCCCTCCCTCCTTTTCTCCCTCCCTCCTTCTTTTTCTCCCTCCCTCCCTCCTTTTCTCCCTCCCTCCATTCTTCTCTCTCTCTCTCTCTCTCTCTCTCTCTCTCTCTCTCACACACACACACACACACACACACACACACACACACACACACAAACACACACACACACACACACTCTACTAGGAAAGCAGAGAGTTTGGATTGGATCCAATTTCCTTTTAAAAATATTTTTGTGATGATTAAAACTTATCCGTCTATCATTAAGTGAATCATAACGTTTCCTTCCTAATATATCTATAACATAAATGTCAGAACTCTGGACAGGGACCATGGCAAAGCCATATCAGTTATCAGTTGTCAGCACTACTGCAAAGGACAGCGCTAAGTATCTTGCAGTAGCTCTCTTTTGTATTCACATGATGAGAATATGGGCTGGGATGTAGTGTGGAATTTAAGGAACAATAAGGAAGTATGCTGACTACCTGTAGTTAAAAGCTGGTTGCTATTAGGGAACTTTGTAGCAGGTTTTGAGGACTTTGAAAAGTGTCTCAGTGAAGCTCACAGTGGGTGTCTAATGGCATTTTGGGTATTGATCAATGATAAATCAATAAGTATTTTTAAGACACCTACTATATATCTACTATATACCATGTTCTGTTCTTGAGGCTAGTGATATTAAAAAAATGTGAAATAGTATCTGTTTTCAAGGAACTTACATCCTACTAGGAGAAAACAACATGCGCATACTTAAGTATATATAACATATATGTTATATATGATTATATGTTTTATATATACTAAATATTTTATCCAACAGAAATAACTCTGGTGAATAATCCCTATGGTAATAAACATCAAAAAGACATAAGACAGGAAAATATATGCTCTCCAAAGCTATTTGTCACTGTGATTGGGGAAATTGCCTGCAGAGTCCAGATTGAGGAAGATTCCCTGGGAATGAAGTCCTTCAGATGCCCCTTTTTGTGGATAACATTGTACTAATATCAACAGAAGACTGCAGAGCCCCCTCCCCAAAAAAATCTATACTTACTGAAAGGAGTTTTTCTTGACCATCATCTCCACAGAAAAGATTAATTAGATAAAGAATACTTCCTAGCCAGATTTCAATATGCATTTGGACAGATAATCATAGAGATTATCCAACAACATCCATATCTTGTTCAGATAATACAAATTGGCAATGATCTGGTTCCAGAGTTGGAAAGAAGGAGAGAAGACTGGGTTAATTTTGGGAAGTAGCAAAGCTCTCTTGCAAATTCCAAGCTTCCCATGAAAACAAAGATATATTTTCAATGTCTTTCAAAAGTTTCCACAGTGTTTCTATATGACAGAGAGATATAGAACATTATTACTAACTCCAAAGAAATAAATATGAGAACAATAGAGAAGAGTATGTAGAAGTCAGTAACTAGTTGCAATTCATATAAAGAATGCTTAAAATCCAGCCATTCTGGAGAGCAATTTGGAACTATGCCCAAAAAGTTATCAAACTGTGCATACCCTTTGACCCAGCATTGCTGTTATTGGGATTATATCCCAAAGAAATACTAAAGAGCGAAAAGGGACCTGTATGTGCCAAAATGTTTGTGGCAGCTCTTTTTGTTGTAGCTAGAAACTGGAAGTTGAATGGATGTCCATCAATTGGAGAATGGTTGGGTAAATTGTGGTATATGAAGGTTATGGAATATTATTGCTCTGTAAGAAATGACCAGCAGGAGGAATACAGAGAGGCTTGGAGAGACTTACATCAACTGTTGCTGAGTGAAATGAGCAGAACCAGAAGATCACTATACACTTCAACAACAATACTGTATGAGGATGTATTCTGATGGAAGTGGAAATCTTCAACATAAAGAAGATCCAACTCACTTCCAGTTGATCAATGATGGACAGAAATAACTACACCCAGAGAAGGAACACTGGGAAGTGAATGTAAATTGTTAGCACTACTGTCTATCTACCCAGGTTACTTATACCTTCGGAAGCTAATAATTAATGTGCAACAAGAAAATGGTATTTACACACACATATTGTATCTAGGCTATATTGTAACACATGTAAAATGTATGGGATTACCTGTCATCAGGGGGAGGGAGTGGAGGGAGAGAGGGGATAATTTGGAAAAATGAATAAAAAAAAAGAATGCTTAAGAAAAAGAGGAATAAAGGACATCATGAAGATTTTATGACAAGAAGAGAAGATTGGCATATAGCAAGAGCAAGGGATAGCAAGTAGTCTTCTTTTTTGAGACAAATATAATTCTAATATTTAAATCAAGGGAGCAGCTAGATAGCAAAGTGAATAGAGCATGCTCCTGGAGTCAGAAGGACCTGAGTTCAAATTCAACCTTGGAACTTGACATTTAACAACTGTGGACCCTGGGCAAGTCACTTAAACACAACTGCCTTAAAAAAAAACCCCAAAACTAATATTTAAACTGGGAGAGAAGAAATAAAAGAATGAAAACTATAGAATAACACCATTAAGGAATATTAATTCAAACATTTTAAAATGTCAAAATGATTATTGGTCATTGGATTTGTAATTATATTTATATTAAAATGTATATTAATATATAGTAAAAATAGTTCATCCTTAAGGAAGCTACTAAAACAATCATATTAACAATAATTAGCATAATTAACCATATCAATCATCAAAATTATTTGATCTAGTGTGTCTAGTGTGATTGTATGAATAGAAGCAGAAAAAGCTTTTGACAAGTCATAACACTTTATGCTAAAACCATAAAATATAGAAGGCTCTTTTTTAATATGATAAAAAATACCTATAACCCTCCCAAGCACTATTATATGCAATGGTTACTAGAAGATTTCACAATAAATATGAGAATAAAATCAGGATACTTCCTCTTTCCCAGTATTATTTGATATAATTCTAAAAATGCTAGCCAAAAACAGCAAATAAGAAATAAAAAATAGTTAAAAAAATAAAGAAATAATGATAAAGAAATAAAAGAAATAATGATAAGAAAAGAGGAAATAAAGTTCTCTCTCTTTACTGGTTACATAATCGGTTTACTTGGAAAATATTAGGGAATGATCAAGAAAACTACCTGAAACAATGAACAGTTTCACTTGAGCAGCAGTAGACAAATCCAAAATCAAT
The DNA here is from genome assembly GCF_048593235.1 of Sminthopsis crassicaudata. Taxonomy (NCBI): domain Eukaryota; kingdom Metazoa; phylum Chordata; class Mammalia; order Dasyuromorphia; family Dasyuridae; genus Sminthopsis; species Sminthopsis crassicaudata. The sequence continues at coordinate 509,833,642 of NC_133617.1, forward strand.
CACATTTCTATACAGAGTTAACAAAATCCAGAAGGGGATAATATAAAAGAAAATCTCACTCAAAATAACAAAGTATATAAAATATCTGGGAGTCAATCTGTCAAAGCATACCATGTATCCGTTTAGATGCAGCTACAAAATACAAAATGCTCCTTAAAGGAATGAATATTTAGTGTCCACAGCAAGGCAATGACTATAAAATTTAAATAACACTATCATCAAAATTATTTTACAGATTTAGTGCTATATTAAATAACCAAGAAGATACTTTATAGAGCTAGATAATATAATAAAATTCATTTGGAGGTATAAAAGTCTATAAAATTTAGAAAAAATAGTGAAAATAGAAATGAAGGAGAAATCACTATTTTAAAATGCAATAATATAAAAATTATTTGACATTGGTTAAAAAAATAGAAAAGTTGACCAATGGAACAGATTATAGATTGGACAGAAGAAAATCAGAAATAACTTAATAAGCTAATGTTCAATAAGCTTGTAAATATAAATTACTTAGGAAAAAACTCCCTACATGACAAAAATTTCTGAAAAAATTAGTTTTTCTACCCAAAACAATTCTTTAGAGTGCCAAACTTTTTCCTACTTCCCTATAAGACCAACAGAACCCCTTGTGAGTTGAGAAAAGGAATGTCATACAAGTGGGGATAATGAGCAGGAGGGGCTTTCCTAGTTTTGACAGAATTTTCAGGACAATATTCTTGGTATGACACCTGAACCCTGGTTAGTTCCTTTTTTGGGGAAGTATCAAAGGTTATGATGGGGATTGCCCTGACTCAAAATCAAAAAGGGAAGAAAGCATAGAACTTGATGCAGTAGGACTAGCAAGTACTCTTTTATCAATTGGCTTCAGTAAAAAGTAATTATGAGGAATGGATTATCAGAAGCTAAGCTGACATCACTTAGTGGTACTAGGGGGAGGGAAGAGTAGTAGCTCCATTTTGGTCTATAGGCTAAAAGATTTTCATTTCCTTTATGGAAGCCCAGATCTGTTCCAGTCTAAATGGACATTGTTATGGTTGTGGATTTTATCTTCAGGTAACTTGAAAAATACCATTGCCCTGTTGTGGAAATTTGGAGAGGAAGTCTGAAAAGGTCACTTACATTTTTGGTATGCAAACCATTCTAAGCTTTAGATAGCAAATGTTCAGATCCATTCACTGTTACTTAGCAACTAAACCTCGTGACATACAACCTGGGATTATGACAGATCATAAAAGTTCACCTAATTTTACATATTTCATGTCTCAAATTGATATTCCACTGTGCTTCCATTAAGTTGGAAACCTGAGCAACCTAAGTAGAGCCCCTATTTACTCCTATGTTATGTGCTAGTAATGATAAAGAAGTGGGAAAGGTTCCGGTTACAGTTCATCTGGAGTGTCATTGCTGCACTGTAGTGCGAGAAAGTGTGGGGTGTCATGACATCCAATGGGATATTGGCTAACAGGGAGAGCTGATTACAAAAAACTGAATCTGGCAGCACTACAAGTTACTTAACCTTTCTCAGCCTCAGTTTTCTCATCTGAAATGGACTCATAGTGTTACTGTGATGATCAAATACTATAATGTATAGATCACTGAAAACTTTAAATGTTAGATATCATTGTAAGATATTTGCCATTATATTGCAGACCAGGGGTATCAAACTCAAATATAAATGAGAGGCATTAAATTGTACTTAAGGATCTTTAAGGGCTGTATATTGACTCATAAAACCATACATGTTTATAATTTCTTTTTTTATTATTATTAATGCGGCAACACATTAAATCAGATCAGTACTATAATTTAATCTACTTTGGGTCACACAAGGGAGTGTTGTGGACCTCATGAAGCCCACAGGCTTTGTTTGACACCTCTCTCCTTAGCTATTCTTACCTTTGCTTTGAGACATTCAAATAAGAGCCATGAAAGCCTCCTTTACCATTGCCTCCTTAACCATGGTATTGAATGGGGCTTGTCTTGTTTAGAGCTTTATTCCTTTTTTTTTTTTTTTTTAATTTGCTGAAGCACTTGGGATTAAGTGACTTGCCCAGGGTCACACAGCCAGGAAGTGTTAAGTGTCTGAGGTCAGATTTGAACTGAGGTCCTCCTGACCAGGGCTGGTGCTTTATCCACTGAGTCACCTAGCTGCCCCTAAGCTTTATTCTTTTTATAATAACTATAGACAATTTCTCAAGACCTTCCATTTGGTTTCATAAGCCAATCTGTCTTTGAATATTCAAGTAATATGTATTTTCTAAAAGAGCTCATTTACTTCCCATGCAGAATGTTTTTAGTGAGACCTATAATTCACCTCCATATTCTGGAAATAGTTTCAAAAAATACTGCTTACTACAACTACTCATCACAGATTAATGGGAATGTGGGTCAAGCAAAATATAGCAAATAATATTCACATTATTCTAAAGATTATATGCAAGCTAGGATACCAGACAACAAGACCTGTCTCAAACTAAGATACCATGCATTCAAATGCTATACAGATAATGCAACTCAGATGGGCTGGCTATACCCAAATGTTAAACCCTTAAAGGATATTTTTCACCTCACATGGAGATGGTAGTATTATTGGATTAGGGGAAGGGATATGTACCTTAGAACAGTTTTTTCAAACTCAGAAACCACTAATTCATATACAAGGATCCCTGTGGGCTGCATATTGACTTAGTTTTAAAATGTAATGTTCTTTGTGTTTTACTGTATTGTTTATTTTGTTAAATATTTCCCAGTTACATTTCAATCTGATTCAGGGGCACACAGAATATTGCAAGCTGAATGTTAGATGAACATCATGTTTGATGGACATATGTATATGGGAGTTAACTGAGTATTATATATCCATGCTTTCTCCCTAGTAAGGTAGTTTTTACCAGAGACACCCAGAAAGTTACTGACTGCCTTTCTTGGGGTTAAGATAAAAGATGATGAAAGAATGATAGGAAGGAGAGACTATAAGCACCTTGGACAGGTTCAACCAGGGTGTCAGAACATGCTGAGAAAAAGGACAAATCCGAACCCTTTTAAGGACATTATCTTGTTATTATGAGTCCAGGGAAGATTTAAGGAGTTAAGGAAGAGTGGACCACTCCCCTGATAGCTACAAATTGACCAATATTATGGAACATTGTTGCAGTTTCTTTTCTCTTTGGAAGCAATTAAAACATAGGTGAATTCTCAAACACTAACTTGGGCAAATCACTTAGTCTGCCTCAGTTTCCTCAACTATAAAATGGGAATAAATGCCCCAAATTGTTGTGAGAATGAAATGAAATATTTGTAAAGCACTTTAGTAAATCTTTAATAAAGACTTGGTTCCTTCCTTCTTTCCCCATCAAGCTTAAGAGATATTATTTTTCCTAGGAGACTTTTTTGTGTCACTGTGGTTATGTTTTTGCATGTCCTAGAATGACAACCCTATGGAAGGAGGCCAAAGGAACATATATGTGTCTATCTCCTCTGCCAGTAAGCACATGCTTTATGGATTTTCTGGAGCTTCAGTCTTCCTGTATTGGATGAGTCTGGGATTTTAAGGTCTTCCTGAAATGGTTAAGGGCTTCTTCCCTACAACTGAGAGTCTCTGCGACTGTTCCATCTATAGCAGAGACGGCTTTACAATCTCAAATGTTACAACCTAGAGGGAATAAGCATTTAGGCATAATAGAAGTAAGGAGGATAAGCACTGGGAAAGACTGAAGATTTGGGTTACACTTGAATTCCATACGGAGCTTTCAGGCACTCAGAGGACTCCAAGCTCTAGAATTATACCAGAGGACAGATATGCAGAAAGGGAAGAAGAGTAAGAACATTCTCTCTATTATTTTGATCTGTGATTTCACCGAGACAGAAGTGGGTGCTCTCTGTTTATCTTAGTAGCTTACATCTGAAAGTGAAGGATGAATCCTTGAGTTCTGAATGGGAGGGCACATCCCCTAGGCCTGTTTCTATCATTTTGTTGTTATTTAGTCGTTCAGTCATGTCTGACTTTCCATGATCCCCTTTGGGATTTTCTAAGTAACAATACTGGAGTACTTTTCCATTTCCTTCTCCAACTCATTTTATAGATGAAGAAACCGAGGCAAACAGGGTTAAATGACTTGCTCAGAGTCACACAGCTAAGAAGTGTCTGAGGCTAGATTTTAACATAGAAAGATGAGATTTCCTGATTCCAGGCCTGACAACTCTATTCACTGTGCTACCTAGCTGTCTTTCTGTCATTCTACCAAGCCCCAACCTACTTTACTCTTCCCCACGGAAATTTCAACAGTGCTCCATCCTGAAAACCAGAGTTGAGACTGCCCTAAGCATCTGTGAGGAATTAGCCCCAAACCTCTCAGTCAGAGAGAGATGTCCTCAATCCAAGTTTAGTGAAAGGAATGTCATTACAATGCTTCCTACATGATAGAATCTCCATAAATGTTTGTTGGTCAATAAATTGAAAGAATTCAGATGTAGAAAAGTTAGTGTTAGACAGTAATGCAAATACACACACACACACACACACACACACACACACACACACACACACACACACACACACAGAATGTCAAAGAGACTAATCCATGAAACATCCAGAGAAGATTCACAAAAACAGTCACATATATATTCTCAAACAGATTCACAGATAGACTTACATCAGTCCATAGCCTCATAAATGTAGATCTCTATAACTCCCACCAGAGATACCCTTTCTCACACAAAAGACTACATACAAAACTCTCTAGGAGTTTAACACCCAAGAGGAAAAGGGTCACACACAGAGAGAGACATCCTTCTCTTCGTCTCCTTTTCTGTAAATGCTTCTTAAACTCTGGCCGTTGGATTGTTTATAATGCCCCCTAACACTTTTATTATGTTATATTTATTACCCTTATTAAATATTATGGTCTAAGAAAGAAATTGAGGGGAAAGGGTATACAAGTGAACATGCATGAGACATTCAACCACCCTCTCTTTAGGTCCCACTACCACCTTACTCATAGTCAATTTTTTTTCAGAATCTAACAGCAATTCTTTGATCAGGATCAATGTGGATCATAAGAAGATTTGCTTTAGCCTTATTCTATCTCCTCCCCACCCCAAGTTCTTCCAAGACTTCATTGCAGTAGTTACTAAGACACAGTTACTGAATAGGACCAAAACTAATACTAGAACTAGGAAAAACTGGAGCAAAAGAGAAAAATGACTACATAAATTATACAAAGGATGATGTCTGGAACATAGTACTCACTAAGTTCTTATTGATTTGATGGGCTAAAAGTCAGTCAATCACATAACTGACCAAGCATTTATTAAGCACCTATATATCAGGAACTATTCTGGGCATGGAGAAATAAAGACAAAAATGAAATCAACAGTCCCTTTTCATGAGGTGTTTATAGTCTAGCCAACAGAGACATATACATAGGTAGACACAGACAAAATAGATGAGGGGTGATTTGGGGACAAAGACACTAACAGTTCAGGGAAGGGGGAAAGACCACCAAGAAAAGCTTTACAAACTTCAAGAAAGAAGCACAGGGGGGTTAGCTAGGTGGTGCAGTGGATAAAGCACCAGTCCTGAAGTCAGGAGGACCTAAGTTCAACTCTGACCTCGACACTTAACACTTTCTGGCTGTGTGACCCTGGGTAAGTCACTTACCCTAAATTGCCTCAGCAAAAAGAAAAAAAAAGAAAAGAAAAGAAAAGAAAAAGAAGAAAAAGGGGGGGCACAGAAGTACAAGCATGAAGAAAATAAGGTATTCTGAGAGATGAAAGTGAGGGGAGAGCATATTCTAGGATGGAGGGCAGGCAGTACAAAGGCACAAGTGTGGAGGGTGGATGCCCTGTCTGAAGATCTGCTGTATAGTCCTGGTTAAGCCATTAACTGGATCGTGACCTCTGTAAGTCATTTCATCTCTGTAGGTGTCAGTTTACTCATCTGTAAAACTAGGGGACGCAATTAAACAATCTCCCTTCCAGCTCTAGAATTACAACCAAGATTCCCTCTTCTCCTTCCCTCTTCACTACATCACCATGCTCTTGACCTGACCCCTTAACTACAGTTCTTGTTCCCTGAGGCTTTTGGGTAAGCCATAAGTAGCCAAAGATTTTTGTTGTTCTTATAATCCACAGAACACTAATATCTTTTCTCCCAAAAGATTGGTTGGTTGTTGCCCTTCATTCTCTAAGAGGACCAAAATGACACCACTATGTTAAAATCGAGTTACAGAGTGTCTGATTGTAGATGAGCAGCCCAATATAAACTCTGAATGCTCTGCCACAGACCGGGCACAAATAGTCCTTATGAACATTTGGGCCAGACTCTTTTAACTTGGTGCAAATTGTGTTTCCTCTGAGCTAAATGAGAATTAAATTAATTCTGCTTTGCTCATAGAGCACAGCACTTTCTCTGATGAGGGCACACCATGGTGGGCAGCCCTGTGCCAGTGTCTCCCATGTCATACAATCAATTCTGAAGTTCTTATCACTTTTGTGAGTTCTTGCCCTGTGTGAGTACACCACAAAATAATCTTTTTGGCTAATATACATTTATTTAGGGGAAGAGGTTATAGACAAAATAAGAGGCAAAATAGGCAACAAGAGTGGCAAATATGAATAGAGTTGGGAGAGCAATAGATTTATCAATATCAAGGAAAGGAGTTTGGAAGAATCCATTAAAAATATGCCATGAGACCAAAGCATGCCATTGACTGGCAGGTTAGTTCCATAGAGAAGTTTAGCAGATTAATCAGAGTTAGCTATGCACTAAGAGGTTCCAGGAAAAAAAACAGTGCCAGGATAGAAGAGCTCTTGGTTGTTCCTATTCTCAAATGGGGGAGGGAGCCCTAAAAACAGTCATGAGGAGGGATATGATACAGCACCAGCCTTAGTGAGATAAACCAATCTGCCTTCCCTTCTCAAGGGTTCTGGGGGAATCTGCCCATCTTTTCACCCATTTCTGCTCCTCCTCATTCTAACAGTAAGATGAGCTGCTTCCACTTACCCCAACTTAGATTGATGCTATTAAGGAAGGCCTTTAAATTGGGACTGCTCTGAGGTACATGGATAAGTTGTCCTACTTCCCTAACCCCTCCCCCTGACCACTGTATCAGAGTAGAGGAGTAGATACAGCTTCCCATGCTATTCCAGTTCCTCCTGCAGGATCCCTACTGGGAGTGCGACATCAAAGGTGTGGCTACCTAAAAATGGATGGTTTCTGGGCCCCCACTCACCTGCTTTCTGTCACAGATTCTCAGCTTGCTTCCCACTGCTGCTGAGGTCTACATGGCCGGCCCTAATGCTTGCTGCTCTCATGGCGCACTTAGGGCCCTGGCCTGGCCCTCTCCCCCCAGACAGGGCCACCTGGCAGGAAAACAGCTCTATATCCCAGAGGGGCCTGTAGCAGCACACAGAGTCATTGGGCAGCTGCCTGCTGCTGCTGGATCCAATGCATATTTGATGACAGCTATTATTCTAATTTTGCCTCCTGGATAGAAAAGGAGCAGCTCCTCTTCCTGACAAAGGAGCTGGGGAACAGCAAACCTCTGAATGCCTCCACCTGATGGGGCTGGCAAGAGTCCTTCTCCCTTCCTCCACACGGCCTGAGATCTGTTCTGGCCTCCCCCCTCCCTTCATAGGGACTGCTTGAGGAATATGTTTATACATCCATTTATTCATCCACATCTCAAGTCTCTTAATAAATGCTTACGATTTGTAGACCGCTATGTACTAGACCACTTAGATAAAATCAGACTCCTGTCTTTCTAGAGTTTACAAACTAATGGGGCAGTCACTTGGCTGTAATGAATGGAATCCTAGAAGTGAGAAAGACCTAAATTCAAATTCTCAGACACTTCCTGGATGGGAATAATTTATTCCAGTAGCCATGAAGGTACATTTAGAGCGTGGTCAGACATCAAAGAAGCCAAGATAATGCACTGAATCCTGGACCATTATCTTGACTTTGATCCTTCCACTGGACTTCGATGATCCAGGAAGAATTAGGTTAATGACTTTGAGCAACTCTTGCCTCATGTAAATCCAATTCATGAGCAAGTCAAGACATGAGCTGTGAAGGGGGAACAACAGACATTTTGTACTCTGGGTAAATTATTTAACCTGTTCTAGACTCAGTTTCTTTGTCTGTGAAATGGAGCTAATAATAACATCTACCTTCCAAGGGTGTTATGCTAACAGGTTTGAGGCCTGTCGATCACCCACAACCCAATGTAGTCCACTTAAGATGGCTTACAGAGGTATGGCCACTGTGCATGCTACAGGCGGATCATTTGGACAACAAAAGTGGGTAATGAAAAGGGCTCAGTAAACCAACACACCTGGGGTACTAGTTCCTTTCAACACTCCCCCACACCTCATATTAAAGAATAAAGTGTAACACAGTACATATTTAGAGCACCAGGTCTGGAGTCAGGATTTCAATTCAAATCCAGCCTTAGATACTTATTAGCTGTCTTACACTAGGGAAGCCACTCAATCCCTATTTGCCTCAATTCTTCATCTGTAAAATGGGTACACACAGAAGAAGGAAATGGCTAACAATTCCAGTGTCTTTATCAAGAAAACCTCAAAATGAAGAGTTGGATATGACTAAAAAATGACTGAACAACAAAAATTTCACAAATTTTCTTGTATGTCAAAATTTTTGATCAGGAATAACATGACCATTTCTATGTGCAAGAGGTTTATTATGAGGATTGGAAGCAAGGTTAAAGTGTGGTTAGAGAAATAGGTGAGGGTAAAGAGAAGATAGCACTGGAAAGAGTATTCCAGTGGGCAAAGGCTCCTTGGGGTGCCAAGAATGGCATAGCTAGCATGTTTGGAACCTCTGCAAAGAGAGGAATTTAGTTTGGCTCTTTTTATAACGAGATATTTAGCTAAAGGGGACCCATGGATGGAGTCCCATGTTGGCTCATCGATGGGTTTCAGTAAGAGCTAGAATTTGCTTGGTGGGGGGTTGGGAAACCTGAGGAGATCATCAGAATGGGAGCTGGGACAGATGGTGCCTCTCTATTTTGATCCTAAATCTAGCCTGGGCTTTGTTTGGCGAGACCTGGGTAGCATTGTGCCACTCTCTGACTCCCGTTGATTATTTCAGATGGTAACAGAAATCGTTTCATAAAATTCAGGTGGGGATTTATGGACTGACATGCCAAGATTCTACCTGAGAAATAGAGGAAGATTAAAGGGGCCCAAAAATCACTCGAGAAGCCAATACCATCAGTGAAGATTTGCTGCTTATGTCTCTCTGGTCACAGGAATTAGGACCATGAACAAGAGTTTAAAGTTTGCAAAGCATTTTGTAATTTTTTCTACTAAAAAAAAAATACCTTAAATTCAACATTTCTTTTTGTTGTGAGACATATACTATTATTATCCCCATTTTATTGATAAAGTGAGAAGTTAAATGATTTGTTCAGTCACAAAGCCAGTTATTGCCCAAGGCAGACTTTGCATTCATGTCTCTCCACTCCAAGCACTGGGTCCTCAGATGCTTATTGACATCATGACTCCAAGCTACACCAGGGTTTCATAAACTTTTTATACTCATGATCCCTTTCCGCCTGAAAAAGTTTTATGTGAGCTCATCTGGAATCTGAGCCAAGATAGCTCTGGCACCATTCATGCACATACAGTCAGAAACATTTTGGACTCCTAATGCATTTGGTTTTGAATTGATTTTTGGTCTGTTTTCAGAGACCAGTTATGTTTGTGGTGACCTCCATATTTAATTATGGGACCCCATTTGGGTCACAACTCAGTTTAAGAAGCTTCGGACTAGACAAGCAAAGCCACATATAGTTGAAGTGCATAACTATCTGATGTGAGGGGTTTCACAAAAACACCCTTTGCCCCAAGGTCCCTCCTTCCCTCTGGTCTCATGTTACCCTCTTCTCCCTCCTATCTAAAATAAAATAAAAACCTAGACCATTAAAGTTGGGAGGACTTTTACGCTTATCTAGTTTGGGTAGAAGTGGCTTCTCACGACCATAAAATGAATTAATGTATTAGAATCCACGTTTCCTAATTCCCAAGTATTGCACTATCCTCACTGCATTTATCTTATACTGCTTTGTAGCATGATTTGAAGTTTTCTCATCAATTTGTTATTCAGTCATTTCCGACTCTTGAGACTTCATGACTGAAATTTCCTTGGCAAAGATGCTGGAGTAGATTACCATTTCCTTCTCCAGATCATTTTGCAGATGAGGCAAACAGATTAAGTGACTTGCCTAGGGTTGAACAGCAGAGGGGTTTGAGAAGCAAGAGGGGAAGGACTGAGTGTGGAAAGTTGCAAATCTTTATTAAACATAGTAATAATTTCAATCTTTTGTTTTTTTAATTTCACTTGTTTGAAAGGAAAGGTCCTATATTGGGAAAGGGGACATAATATCAGCAAATAACTATTGCAAAGGAAAAATTTTTTAAATTTAAATAAAGTTAGTGAGAGGGAGAAGTAGATAACGGAATAAGAACAAGTCAAATGCTGGTCATAAATGTACCTTTCATCCCTTCAGGAAAGGTTAATCTATATTGTGTCTATTATGTGCAAGGTTACTATGTTAAATGCTGGGAATTCAAATAAATGCAAAAATTATCTGTTCTCCAGCTCACATTTGAATACACAGAGAGCAACATTCAATTATTTAAACAGGCTGGATTTTTGGAATATTAAGAGAGGAAGTATCTAGAGGTAGGAGATGAGCTGAGTTTTGAAGAAAGCCTGAAGCAGAAGAGACTTTACATTTCAGACTTGGGAACAGTCAATACAAAGAACTGGATGTGAGACAGTGTTATGTTTGGAAAACAGCAAGCAAATTAATATGCTTACATCATTAAGGGAGCAGAGAGGAGAAAAGTATAAGACTAGGGCAAGCACAGAGCTGAATGACTCCCATTCTTTGGGATTTCTCATTGAAAAAAAGACAGCATTTCATTAAAAAGCACCAATAAGACCAGGTCTTAGTATCCAAAGCTACCAAACCATTAACTCAAGAAATTTTCCCTAGCTGGCTGACTCTAGTAGAAAAGAATTAAGTCCATATTCTGACTTAAATACTCAGTCCTCTAAAATCATTCTTCCCTATGGATTCAGCATGACATACTGCAGTGTCAAACTCAAAAACAAATGGGGGCCACTAAATCATTTATGAGGATCCCTATAGAATATTAACTTAGGAAATCACGTATTAGGAGCATCTATATTTTATTATATTTTTATTTTTTAAATATTTCCCAATTCCACTACAATCTGGTATTGGTTGCACTTGGAAGTGTTATGAGCCAGAATGCATTTGTGATATCTCTGGCATAATAGGTTAAGTGTTGGACTTCAAATTCAACCCCGTGTTCCAGCTGTGGGATCAAATCACTTAAACCACTCAGAGCATCAATTTTCCCATCTGTACAATGGAGCAGAATATAGAGCAGGAGAGGCAGGAAGCCCACAAGCATATACCAGCTGTGTAATTAGGCAATTAAGAAAAATGAATCAGTGGGAGTTGTCTCTCCCAATGAAATCAGTTCCAGTGCTTAAGAATAAAGCTTGAAATTCTTCCCCAACAAGGTTGAGAAAAATCTTTCCAAATTTTAGTGCAATACAAATACATTATTTCCATTCTTCAAGCACATGGTCCTGCTCAACAGGGCTGGGAGCAGTCATAGCGCACTACTTAGTACCTCATAGTTTTTCTGGCTCTGGCTCCAACTCTTAGGGGCCCATTCCCATTTCTTACCCCTGGGGAATTATAAAGGAAAAGACACAAGCTGGGCTTCCTATTGGAAAGTGGAAAGTGGCAGCTGTGTTTGTTTTGCATGCAGAATATTTACTTTTATTCTTAGTTGGAAAAGAAATCAGCTTTTCATTTTAGTGTTTAATTCAAAAAGAAAAACAAACAAAATACCCTCAAATCCAACAAATGTGTGGTCACTGGACAGAAATATTTGCAATTTAGTGGTTATGCTATGTGAGGAACCAGAGACCTCTCCAGAACCCCACAGGCCCCATCCTGTCTCGCCAGCAGTGAGGGAAAGGAAGGAAAAGGCAGCAGGAATTCTCAGCCATCAAACATTCAGAAAATTCAAAAGTCCTGGTGGGAGCTCTCTGTTGGTGATTTATGATTCCCCTCCTGGATCCTGGAGACCTTACTGGGATAAAAAGCCTGCTGTGGAGACAGCAAGCTGGAGAACAGGTTTTTTTCTTGACCTTGGCTGTTTGAAAAATCTGGCACATGTGAAAAATAAGTATGAACAGTTTGAAGAAATATGGAAAGACCCATGTAAGCAAAACCTGAACTGTACACACACTGACTGCAGTAAGATAAAGAACAAGGTCAAAGGACCAAAAAAGGGAAATAGAGGAAGAGTCTTTATTTGTTCATTTGCCGATGGGTGGGCATGCTTTCTGCTCTTCAGGACTCCAGTCACAGGGCGGTCTGGGGGCCTTTCAGGACGCCTGCTCAATAAAAGAGGGCTCATAAGGGAAAGGGCTCAAAGGATGGAAATTTGCTCCAGGTACCAAAGTGGCATAAAACAGAGAGCCAAGAATTGTGTCTGCTAAGAGACAAGGAGCTTCACTGAAGGGATGGCAGAGGGGAAAGACTTAGCATACCATACTAAGACTCTTAACCATTCTCATGCCAGTCATCCATGACAGACACGAATTCCAATACAAAGAGAACACAAGATTCCAATCCAACTCTCAGGATTCCCTCCTCCCCTCCAAGTGGGAGCTGCCTGGTACACAGAGAAAGCTCTGTTTATACAGTTTAGGGGGGCTAAACAGAGTTGGGGCAAAGAGGGAGGGGAAAGAATCAGTAATTGATTTCTGATAACAGGTTCCAGATCCTCTACTTTAGGCTCACCACTCCCACATGAGCAAAATGTCCATAATGTGCAAATCCCTTTGGCCCCCACAGGCTCCTTTTCAGTCTTTCCTCCTCCTCCTCCTACTGAACAAGCTTCATGGAAGCATACATATGTGAGGGTTTTTCTAGGTTTTCCTTCTTGGGCACACTCCCTCCCTCCCCAACCTTCCCCACACCCCCTCCCTTTTTCCTTTTTGGCTTGCAGATAACAGTCAATCAGACGCCACTCTGGGGATTGGGGGAGAAGGGGTCAGGCACCGATGATCATCAGCAGGAAAGGTTACTTCTTGACTATCTGGATAACATCCTCGTGCTCCATTGTATGTGTCAATCCCACTCTCTGAGGACTGTATTTGGTGCTGGTTCCCTTGAAGAGGAGAGAAGAGGAAAACATTGTAGAATTCTTTTGAGGATGAAGAGGGATGGAGGGAATTCTTAAGTCAGGCCTGGAGGACTTACCCACACTAAAGCATATTTAAACTGGCTGGCAAGTGTTCGGTGAATCCGGTGGCACTAAGGGAAGAGAAAAGGGTTTAGATGCAAGGTGTTCCCAGTCTAAGACCTGCATCTATCTATCTATCATTTCCTCTATCAATCCCTATCACTCTCTGGTGCTCAGAAACATCTGGCCCATATTATTACACCTAGCCCCGTATGACTGGGAAGCTGGACCACCTTCACCTATTGCTTAGAGACCTTAACTAAGGACCTACCTAGTTTAGGACTAAAAAGCCAGTCAGACCAAAGAATTAATGCAAGGAAGTTTTCACACAATTTATATCTTAAGCAACCTATATCTTATCTGAAAACTGGCTCCATACTGGTCAATAGTTACTATTTGTTTCTTTGTTTGAATACAGATACTTCAGGGGAAGGAGAAGAAATGGGACATCTCTTTTTTCTAATATCAGGGAATTACCCCTATTTGCTCTCCCTCTCCAATTTGTATAGCCCCTAATTTTTTCTTCCAATTTGAAATAAAATTATCTAACCTCATATCTTGATTTATATCCTATTAGTTTTCTTTTAATGCATAAAAATCTATATTCCCTTATATTTGGAAATGAGTGCTATCCCAAGGAGACTGGATTCCAATTTGTTAGACAACTACATGCACTGCTTAATAGATATGTTTAGAAACTCAAATCTTTATTTCCTCAGTTATTTCAGACTCTACTCACCACATTACACATACTAATTATGCATGCTAGTCCAGGATCAGAATAGATAAGACAACTATGAAGAAGGTTTAGTGCAAATGAACTTCATAGACCAGAAGACAAATAGTGCTGTATGTGAGAGATGAGTAGTCATTGCTTAAAGACAGTTCTGAATGGAGAGTTCCCTGACAATTTGATCAGATATTAAATCATTTTTCCTCCTTTACTTACCACATGTTCTACAGAAGCTCCTTTCCGGAGAATAATGGCATCAGTAAAGTCTGGTCTTTCTACATGAGGATGAGGAGGAAAAGAGACAGGGAAAGAGTTAAAAACCATCAGCCTTTCAACAGTTTTGTTTTTTTTTTTTTTTAAATCAGAACATATTTATGTTATCCAGTTGGGTTATACTTGAAAATTGTTAAAGAAACAAATTATCAGATGCAGATTACTAATTTCCAATTTTCAGAATTATATTATCTGAAAGCTAGAGGGAGAGTTGCATTTATGCTTGAATAAGAATCCCACCTAGAACAGATGGTCATTCAATATTTGCTTACCTATCTCCAACAAGGGGAAACCTACTACCCATTTCATTCCTACTTACTACAATTCCATTTTAGGAAAGCTCTAACCATTACAAAGTTCTAATTTATGGCAAGGAATTGGAAATTGAGTGGATCCCCATCAACTGGAGAATGGTTAAATAAGTTATGCTATGTAAATTTAATAGAATATTATTGTTCTATAAGAAATGATAAGCAGGCTGGTTTCAGAAAAGCTTGGAAAGATCTACATAAACTGATCCTGGGTAAAGTGAGCAGAACCAGGAGAACATTGTCCACATTAAGAGCAAGATTGTGCTATGATCACCTATGACAGACTTGGCTCTTCTCAACAATACAGTGATCCAAGATAGTTACAATAGACTTAGGATGGAAAACATCATCTGCATCCAGAGAGAGAAATATTGAGACTAAATGTGGATTGAAGCATATTTTCACTTGCTTTTTCTTTATTGTGGATTTTTCTCTTTTGTTCTGATTTTTCTTTCACAACATGATTGATAAAGAAATATGTTTTAAATGATTGTATTTGTTTATCCTATTTCAGATTGCTTGTTATCTTAAGGATAGGGGAGATAAGGGAAGGAGAAAAAAACTCGGAACACAAAATCTTACAAACATGAATGTTGAAAGCTATTTTTAACATCTATAATGCATTATATTTTATTTTGTTAAACATTTTATGCTGCACCGGAAAGTTTTACAGGCAATAGGTCTTAAAGTTGATGCCTCTGCTTTACATTATCTAGCTCTTACATGTAGATAGGCAGTTTTCTCTTTCTTTTCTTGGGTTAAATCTTTTAAGTTAAATCTGCAAGTCTATAAGCAAATATAGTTTTACCAGGAACTATTAAGGACACTAGATTCCTGTTCATTCCTATATTTTAAACTACTTTCCAGAAATCTCAATCCTCTTCTCAGATGCTGTCTTAATCAGCTCTTCACTTCCCAAAACTTGACTTTCTCTTCTGAAACTCTAATTCTCTTTAGGCAGCAGCAATGAAAACAATATATATGGCTCCTGGGGTTTTTAAGTGTCTTGTCCAAAATTTCATAATCTTTCTTTACCAATATTTTCTAGATTCTTTTTCATAGTATTATCTCCACCAGCATAAATTACTATAATATTTCACAGTGTATTTTTCAGAATCATTTAGTCTGATAAAGCTGTTCCTTTTCCTCAAAACATGCTGAAGGAAAGCAGCAAATTAGTACTAGCACATTAACAAATGTCTGTCTCAGTACCACTTAGCAAGGACCACCACTACTTCATGTTTTCCTGACATAGGACATGAGGATCCTTAACATTATTCCTTGGAAAATCAGTTGTTTTCTCCTTCAGGAAGTATTTCCAATTTGAATAGTCCTTCTTTCCTTACTCCTGTGTGTCACATTTTCCAACACAATAAACTGACACAGGCAGGATTCTCCTCTGTCTCTTCAGATCCTTTTTTCTTATTTTCATATCAATACCCTTTTCTCCATCACCTTTTTTTTTTAAAGGAAGAGATGATTTTTCTCAAACACAACTTCCTTACCCTTTTTCTTTACTAACTTCTCACCCAGTCCTACCCATCCTATCCTAAATCTCTCCTCACTTTCTCAATTAAACTTCTAGAAAAGGTGGTTGCTTCTGTTATCACTGCTTGCCTCTAATTATGCTTTCACTTATGACTAAATCCTTTGCAATCTGGCTTCTGACATCACTCAATTGAAACTATCTCTCCCAAATTATCAAAGAGCTCTTAAATGCCAAATCTAATGGCCTTTTCTCATTCCTTACCTTTCTTGATTTCACTATATTTGATACTGATAACCACCTTGTCCTAAATATTCTCCTTTCTCTGGAATTACATGACACTGTTCTTTCTGGGATCTTTATCTACCTATATTGCCATTCCTTCTTGATCCCTTTGCTGGATCATCCCCATATCATAGTTCCTAACAGCAGGCACGTCAAGGTTCTGCCTTGAGTTCTTGTCCATTCTCTCTCTCCATTCTCTTATTTGGTGACTTCATCAGCATACTTTTGAGTGGGTGTAGGCCTGTGTGTATACGAGTGCATGCTCATGCATACACAAATAATCAGATGATATATATTATCTATTATAACTGTTAAATCTATTTCCCAGGTACAACTCTTTAAAGCTAATATTAATGTGACTTGTGATCTTCCTTTAATGAATACGTTTTTGGAATATCTCCAATAACCTTGATAATGAGAAAGGAGACCAGAAAGAAGAAAATAAAAGTCAGATTCAATTCTACCACTCTTGGAATTTCAAACATCTATATAGAATTGAATATGAAAGGAAAAACAAAACTCTTAAAACACCTGCATTTACATGGCAAGAAGTGAGCAGCTGCTGAGTCTAAATTGGGGAGTCCTATCTTCTTCTAAAGAGTGTATTGCAAATATTCAAAAACGCGGCAATACAGTTCCTAAGGCTGATAGAAAAACTCTGGTCTTCAGAATATAGCCAAAGAAGATGAAGAGAAAACCTGATGAGCCAGAAAGTTAAAATTCTTATCAATTCAGTGGTCTGTGGTCTTAGCTTAAGGTGCAAAGGAATGTTACTATTATAAATGACAGAAGGAAACCTGGCCTAGGTGTGGTCCAGAAAGCACTAAGAGATAGTCTGAATTAACTGTGTTGTCCTTCATATGTAAAAATAACATTACTACTCCTCAATGCTAGCAGAATGAATTCTCTGAATTATTTTTTCTCCAGTAGTAGCAATGTTGTTGTTCAAGTAGTTAAATCATGCCCAACTTTCACAATCCCATGGACCATGCCAATACAGACTATGGAGTTTTCTTGGCAAAAAATAGTTTACTATTTCCTTCTCCAGTGGAATAAGGCAAAAACAATTTAAGTGACTTGCCCAGGGTCACAAAACTAGTAAGCTTCTGAGGCCAGATTTGAACTTCCAACCAAAGTAAGGGACACTGTATCCTCTTTCCCCCAAAGAAAACAAATAAGAATAATTTGAAGAAATACATAAAATTAACTGGTCCAAAAGAAAATGTAGCTTTTCACCCAAGGGAAGGCAGATAGTGTGAACATCACATAGAGCTAAGCAGCCATAGGCACATTGTGATACTAGTCCAGGAAAAAGAAGGCCTAATCTTCAACTTACGTCCTCTTTTTTTGGTATAGATACACGTCAAGGCCAAGTATTCCCAAAGCATCTCCAGCAAGAAGTCCAGGTTGAGCTTCATCCCACAGCTGCAAAGACAAACCACATATATGTACCAAAGTATCCCCATACCAATGACTCTATGAGTAGTTGGTTCACAGTTGGGATAGATGCAAATGGTAAAAAGATGATGTTATGGAATCCTCTGAAGCAGAAATCCCAAGCCCCCAGGATGGGGGAAAAGGGACAAGGATAAGGGAACAAGATATAAATTATTATAAATTATTCGCATATGCTTATATGCTTGTATGCCTATACGCCTATACCCTTGTACTCGCGCCTGGGTTTAATGATTTGTTACAAGTTGTGGCGGGGGCGGGAGAATATAAACACACAATATATTGAGGTTAATATATATATATATATATATATATATATATATATATATATATATATATGTCTAACAGGGGAGATTTTAATCAGTGACATCATTGATAGCTCTTGAATGAATGGACACTGTGTGGCATGAGGCTAGTTCTAGGTTATGGAGGAGATGTTATTCTTGAAAAATTTATTTTACGTAACTGTTTCAAGGGCAGCCTGAAGGTGGGTCTCCTCTAATGTAAACTACATGGATGTCAGAATAACTATTTCTCACCCCATTTCTCAGGGGGTTTTTTGGTTTGCTCGTTTTGTTTTTTGCTTATTTCCAGGATTATGATCATGTTCTGTATGGTCAGGAATTCCAAGAAATCTGACTTCCACCTATGTGAGGCTTTGTCTTTACAAAACAAATGTCAAAAGAAAATGGCTGCCAGAGGTAGGGGGCATGATCTTACCTAATGACAACACTGTTGGGTTTTCGTGCCAAACGATCAACTTCCTCCATTGAGATCTGATCAATTTTATTATAAACCTAATTCCAAAAGGAAATGGGAAAAGAGGTGGGGAAAGAGGGATCTTTAGGAAAAACAAATCCATTTCAATATAAATAGTCCTTAACTCATTCCTGACCAGCTGCTCATTTTCTAACTTAGCCAAGTACTTGAAGAAGGGAAAGGGATTAAGCTTTTATACAGTATCTACTAGACTGAGCACTTTCATACATATATATCTAGATATCTATGTATATGTATATATTTGATTTTATTTGATTCCCACAACAATGCTGAAAAGTAAATGCTATTATCACCATTTCACAGATGAAGAAACTGAGGTAAACAGAGGTTCAGTGACCTGCTCAGAGTCACATGGCTAGTGTGTATGACTAGATTTGAATTCAGATCTTCCATATTCTAGGCCCAGAGTTTTTATCCACTGTGCCATTTAGCCACCTCTAAAAGAGTACTAGAGCATTCTCCATTCATAAAAGCACAACATTAGCACCTCAATAAAGAACTTGTTGAGGCAAAGACTACCCAATGCCTCCAAAGAAAACAAATAAGTTGCTAGATGTTTTAGTGAAAAGGAAAGAAAGCCTCAACTTTCTTGTCTTTTCCTAAGAGTAATTTTTTAAAGAAAATTGCAGGCAATATGATATTGTCCATTTCTTTGAAATTAAAAAAAAAAAAAAAAAAAACAACCCCGACACAAAAAGATGTATCTAATAGTCAGTATTTACTGAAGAGAATCTGATCTTGGTTTCATTCTATTCTATCCTATCAGTGTAAAAGCTACCACTTACATACAAGCAGGGCATGTACACTCGATTGCCAACAATCACATCAATAAACTCATCTGGTGAACAGTCTTCTCGGAAGAGAACTTCAGCATTGAAGATTTCTGAGATGGTCAAATTAAGGTTGAAGAATATGTCTTTTTCTTATCAAGCAAACTAGGTGGCTCTCAAATGAAAATCAAAAAAATCACAGAATTGAAAAAGACCTCCGAAGCCATCTAGTCTAACCAGATGGATGTCCAGTCTTACCCAGGGAGGAGCCCATCTCCAACAAAGGGTCTAATTAGCACTCTGTGAGTTCCTTGGCATGAGTCTCAATACCATATAGTAAACAGCATCCTTTTCCAATTGTTCTTTCTGTTTTCTTGTCAACATTAGCTAGAATGCTTTCAGTGACAGGGAAGTCAAAATCTTGGTGGACAGCTCTAATCGTTACAATGTCCTCTAACTTACTCTTACCTTGAAGTCTGCCTCCTTCCACCTTTATTTTCCCTCAGGAAAAAGAATAATCTAATTCCTCTTCCACATAATAGTCTTCGCTGTCAAAACACACACCCCAAATTCATCTAAATGATCCCCATTAAAACAAAGTTGATGGTGCTTTCATCAACTTGAGTTTCTGTCTCTAACTATATTTTACTATCCATTTTAATATGTGGTATCCAGAACTGAATCTAGCACTCCACAAATACTGTAAATAATGGGATTATTAGTTTTAGTTGGGAAATACTGGACTTATGGTAAATTCTTTAATAAATAAAATAAGCACATATTGGATATCCCAAACCTCTCAGCAGTTTTAAATCTAGAAAAGCTATAAATTGCACTAAAGGATACCCTATACAAAAGGTTCTTCAAAAACCAAGGGATTCTGACCTACAAATTAATTACTGATTTTAATCAATACAGTGTGCTTTCCAACTACAGCCCTTGACATTCAATCAAGTAGTCATCACTCTGGCTCCTACCTTTGGGCATCAGAAATCACTTCTAAGATTGTTTTCTACCTTAGTAAAAACAGTCAAGATTTAAGAGATTCCCCCCTATTTCTTGGATCCTTTGAGGAAAGGATACTGTACTCATGTAGAATGAGCTGCACTAGCTTTTCGGAGCACTGGCTCAGTGTAACTGTTGAATTGAAGGAGATTCCACCACCTTTCTTTGGCTGGATGTTGAGGAGAGAAAAAAGAAGATGTTTTTATATGGAGAGAAGGATTTTGGCAAGAATTTTTATTCTGTTTTAGTCTATGCAAAAAAAAAAAAAAAACCTAATTAGGCCCAGAGTTCTCACCTTGAAGTAGATATTGGGTCTGTGCTTGTTGAGCCGAATCCCCACAGATTCCAATTCCTTCTCCAACAGGGACCTGCACAGATATAACAAATAAAAAGACTTTTTGCTAGAGTTCAGACTCTAGCAATTAAAGTCCTTTCTTTACACCTAAAAAGAAGAATGCCAGTACTTGAACCCTAGACCTTCCTAAATTATACAATTGAATCAATCAATCAAGAAACACATGTTAAGCACTTAGACAGTGCCAGACACTGTGCTGGGCTTTAGTCATACAAATACGAAGACTGAAACAATTCCAATTCTCAAAAAGCTTACATTCTAACATGAAACAGCAAGTACATATAAGTATGTAGACAATAAATAGAATAAGTTCAAATAAATACAAGCAGTTAAAACACAATGTATTCAAATACAGATTCTGAACTTAGAGGAACAGAGGGCTATTCCATTAAAATATCAGCATCCCCCTCTGAAAGACAGATGAAATCTAAGTAAAAACTGGCTGTTCTTTTCCAAAGAGTTAGTCCTTGGCAGTTAAAAGCCAGGAAAAAAAGAGCAATTTTATGGCTGTGGATGAAGCTAGAATACTCAAAAGGATAAGGAATCAATGGAACTGTTATTTGAGCCCTGGTTTCTGCTAGTCTTCAGGCAACAGTTTGGTCATGCTGGCCAACTCTCCGTAAAAAGTGAATGAAGGCCCCATGCCAAGCTTGCTGTGCTCTGGTAGATGTTCAACTAGAGTTCCCATTCCAAGCTCCTTGGCCAGGGCTTCCTACAACAACATCCCTCTCCAACCTTTCCTTCTACTCTCCTGCTGTAAACAACTCTTTACTCCTGAGTACTCAGAAGCACATATTGGCTAAATCTTACTTAGTTCCCATTACTGCACAATTATGTCATTAATCCAATCCAAATGGAAAGATGAGTTACCAATGGAAAACTGAGAACAAACTCTCCTGCTGACTAGACATCCAAAGTTCCCACCTGTCTACAGAGGGGCTGGCAGCAAGAATAAAACAATTCTGGCCAGACTTCCTTTAGGAGCTATATACAATATAGCTGCTACTGAAAGTTAAGAGAACCCCTCAGCAGATAACCAGGCACAGTCAAGCAGCGGTCCAAACTCAAATCTATCCCCTCCCTCCACACACTGACCTCTGCACTTCTCCTTTGGTGGCATCCAACATCATGATTACAACATCCGCTGTCCTAGCCACAGCAATCACCTGTCGGCCTCTGCCTTTTCCTAGAAGAATATGGAATTATGTTTATTGTTCTTCCCAAAGGAAGGTGTTAAAGGTTATCCAACAATCTTGCCAGTTTATCAATTACACCAGTGGTTCCCTATATGCGCATAGTGACTGAAAGCTACAAATTAACATCAAATTGTACTTTTTTTCCCTTTATTTTGTCAAATATTTCCCAACCATATTTTAATCTGATTCAAACTACATTCAGAAGTTTTGCAAGCTGGTGGCAAGCAAGTTTGACACTTCCAATTTACATAACTGTTTTGGGGACACATTCAGAGAATCTCAGAGTTGAAAGACTTTATTTACAGGTGGACTGAGATTCACCAAAAATAACAGAGAAAAAGGTATTCATCAGGACATCAAAAATTAAAAGCTGGAAGTGGATCTCTTTCTGGTGAACTCAGAAAGTGAAGGGTGAAAAAGGGAAAGATACCTTGGCCAGTGTGGATAGATAGAATTAGTGATAGCTTAGAGCACATAGAGAAGCCATCAAGCTTGAATGGACAAGAGACTACATTTCTTTTTTCTATTTTAAAATTATTTTCATTTTGTTAAATATTTCCTAATTAGGTATTTAAAAAAATATCTAAATCAATTTTTAAAATAAAATTTTGAGTTCCAAATTCTCTTCTTTCTCCTTCCCCACCCCCCACCCACAGTCCTAATTAATAATCTAATGAAGCATTATTCTCAAAGCTACATCACTATTATTTGGTCCAAATTTGCTTACAACACTAAATGAATTTCCAGCACCTCAAATTTAAGTCACAACTACTACCCAATGCTGGCTACGAGTATAGAGAATGAAAGGTACAGTATGGCTATTTCTTCGATTTCCTCCTCTGTAAAGTCATTGTGAGAAAGAACCCTGCCAGCACACCTTTAAGTTCCCTTTTCTGCTTTTACCATGCTCCTACCATAATGATCATGAATAAAAATCAAATCAATTTTCCTACCTTGTGCAGCACCTTCAATGATTCCAGGAAGATCTAATAGCTGAATATTGGCTCCTTTGTACTAGGGCAGAAAAATGAAAGAGATAAGAAGTTGTAGGATGCTCTGCTAATTGCTCTTTGCAAATATTTCCTTAATATGAACAACCCCCTAACCTCTTAAATCAAACACAGGACTAAAAAGTATTTAAATACAGGATAGTCCTCGAAGCTTTCACAAATGTTTCTGCAGGTTCAAAGAGTGCTATATAGAAGTTTTTCAAATTTCACATTGCTACAAGTATAGTGTTGCTATTTTAAGAACCAAACTCTATCAATCCCAAACCTAAACTGACAAATACTTTATTTACAGACTATCTTTGAAAAGATAGTCCAGTATTAGCACTAAAAAAAAAAAAAAAAAAAAAAAGTCTTTCAAAGCTTCAACTTGGAAAAGGACTCTCTAGTTTCATTTTTACACTCATCTAAAGATCACTGAATATGTTACAATCACATTTTCATCATGAGAAATTCAAGACTATGTAATAATAATAATAATAGCTTAACGTTGATATAGCATATATTACATGCCTGGCACTGTGTTCCCAACAATTCTTGAAATAAAAAAGTAATCTAGATAGATAACAATATAGGTTAAGGCTCTAAAACACCATTAAAAAAAATTTTTTTTAATGAACCTTTTTACTGGGACTAATTGGTGAGTTGAAAAAGTGTTCTCACTGCTCTGCCAGACCTCAATGCAATGAATAAGAGTTCCTAGAAGCAGTGAAGACAAATAGCCTTCTGGAGCAGTATTCTAACTCTAACATAGCACTCCTACAGGTTATGAAAGCTACTAGAAACTCTTTTAAGGCTTCAAAACCATAGGGTAAGGCAACTGTAAGGCAACTAAGCCCAGCCTTCACAAAAATGCTACACATGCAAACACTTAACCATACACTCTCAGGCCTTTTTTTTTTTTTTTTTTGGGTAGGAGGGCTTCCTCCCCAGAATTCAGACTTACTTCAATGACTCCAGGGATACAAGTCAGAGTAGTAAATTCATAGGATGCAGCTTCACTGGCCGTGGATGTCATTAAGCTCAGGAAGGTAGACTGAAAAGATGAGAGCATTCCATTCAAGAGGTAAAATTCCAAACTCCCACACTTTCAACCCCTCTAAATTTATTGGCCAGCAGCCTCAAAAGTTAATAAGACTCTGCTACAAAGCAGACTGGAGAAAATAAGGAAAGCGATGGGGAAGAAAGGTGCAGAGAATAAAGGATAGGAGAATAGTAAAACTAATTTCACTCATTTGATTCTCAGAGATAATATGCCTACATGAAATTTACTATAACATTTTCAGATTTTTTAAGTGAAGAAAATTGTAATTTGGATGTCAAATTTAAATCACAATTCCCTTTTCCTTCCCTTCCCCTCATTTTAAAAATAATTTCACAATCATTATTGAAAGTAAAGTCAGATATACTAATGCATTGTTGGTGAAACTGTGAATTAACTTGCCCAACCATTCTGGAAAACAATTCAGAATTATGGTGATAAAGTGATTAAAAATGCCCATTCTCTGACATAGAGAAGTCTAAAAAAACTACTAAAATATACCCGAAGGAGATCAATAATAAACAACTAGGGTACACTAAAATATGTAACATCCTTCATAGTAGCAAGAAACTGAAACAAAATAAGATGTCCATCAATTGGAGAATATTAAATAAGTTAGGTTATATGCAATAATAAAGTAATAGAGTAAATGAATATGATGAATATAGCGAAACAAGGAAATACTGACATATAATAAAGTAGGCATGGACTAAAAAAACAATGTAAATGGAAAAAAAACAACAAAATAATAAAAATTGAATGCTATGAAATTTAAAGACAAAGGTTGGAGCACTGCCTCACCTTCTTGGTGGAGAAAAGAGGAAAAAGCAGGAATAGAGGACCCCAGTATGGAACATGGTACAGAAAGACTATTTCTATGAATTGTTTAATTTTGCTTCCTCCTCCTCCCCAACTTCATTCATTCCTTATTATGAGAGATGGCAATCTGGGAGGTGAAGGACTATACTGGAAATGTAGTTATTATTAAAGAAGATATCAATAAAACACTTAAAAACATAGCTCCAGTATACTGTTCTTTATCAAATTTTATAAAAGCTCATTCATATTTTAATAGCAACTACAATTATCTATAAATTAATAAGCAAGCAAAGTGAATGTATCACTATAGCTCAATCAATCCATTTATGTGAGATTACAACTTCAGTTTTCCTTTACTTCTGTTAAAATTGCTTTATTGTTTTCTTTATATTAAATTTAACAAACATGCAGCTATTGCAAAGTGCTACACTAGGACAATGATGACAAAATAGTTCCTGCCCTCAAGGAGTTTACAATCTACTAGGGAGACACAAATAACCAAGTACAAGATAATTCCAAGGCCTAGGGGGAGTAGAGGAAAAAGATATTCCAAGTATGGGAATAATGTTATGTGTAAGTGTAAAGGCAGGAGAGAGAACGTCAAGTTTGGGGAAAAACTAATAGCTGGGAAAATAGGCTGCAAAAAAAAGCAGTAATGTGAACCAAACTGGAAAGATAGGTTGTAGAGGCCCTTAATTGCTAGATTAAGAAGCTGCATTTTATCACAAATTTTTTTTAATGAGGAAAGTTAAAAAATTACTTTGGTAGTTGTTACCGTGAAGGTCTGAATTGGAAGCAGGAGGAGGGGGAAAAGGCAACTAGAATAGTAAAAAAACATTACACATGTGCTGATGGGTTAATGCCTAATTATTTGACATCTTTCGTCACTGATGTCAATGGCATCTGTCTTCTTGTCAATTTCTTCTGTTTCCTATTAGTCATATGTAGAAATGCTATTGATTTTCGTGGGTACATCTTATATTCTAACATTTTGTTAATACTATCCTCAATCTTTCTGAGTTGATTGTACTTTCTAAATATGCCTTCATTTCATCTGCAAAAAAAATACTTTATCTTCTTTCCTTAATTTATTATTTTTACCTTATTGCCACAAAGTATGTTTTAGGCCAAAGAAAAGGAACCAGTTGATAAGGAAAGATCAAAAAAAAAAAAAAAAAAAAAAAAAAAAAAGGATGATAATGAGGGCAATCTGTTGGAAAATATGGGAGGGAATGGGATCAAAGGTTGACCTTGGTGAGAAGGAATTAACCAGATGAGATGAGAAAAAGGGACAAATTCAAAAGATGTCACAGAGATTCTTAGAACCCAATTCCTTTAAACATTTAAACTGATACTCTAACACTATCCTTCCCCAAATTATCCTCTATTTATTTTGTACCTGCTTCTACATGGACATATTGTGTCTCCTAAAAGAATGCTGTTTTTTTGAAAAGAGGGATGGCTACTTTTTATCTCCATATCTCCAGAATATGGACACATAATAGGCATTTAATAAATGCTTGATTGATTATTTGGATTCAACTACCAGTTGGAGATGTGGGATGAGGAGGTAGGTTTTGGAAGGGCATTTTTATAAGAAAGGTGATATTCTCAACAAAAGTGAAAGACAAGAAAAAGAGGTGGATTTTGAGAGGAAGAGAAAGAGTTAGAAATGGCCAATAGGCACATAAAACTGGAGCTTGAGAAAGATATTTCGATCTAAGAGTAACCAAAACTGAGATGATAATGGAATCTATGCAAACTGATGAAAAAACCAAAAAGAATGCAGATGGAGAAAAGTAAGAACATTATGTCATAAGTTTAAGGAATAACCAGTTAGTAGTTATGACAGATATGGTGATCCACCAAGAAGGACTGGGGAGTGGTCACATAGAAAGAACCATGCCACAAAATCCTAGAAGGAAAAGACAGGTAGAGAGAAGAGTTTGATCAACAGTGTTAAATGCAGATGAGTAGTGAGAAAATAACCCTGGATTTGTTAATTAAGAGATTATTGGGTGAAAAAAAGAGATTGCTGGCAAGTGGAGAGAACAGTTTCAAGTTGACTGATGAGATCTAATGCTAGACCGAAAAGAGGTTGAAGAGTAAGGAGAAAGCAAGTGACAATTCACTCTAACAGAAACTGCACTTTTCCTTGCTATAAAGTTGAAAAAACAAAAGGCTGAAATTGTAAGGGAGGTTGCTGACTGGCATTGTCAGCAAACAAGATCAAACAATAATGTATACTGAAAAGTTTAGACATTTGCCTCCCTAAAGCCTAGAATGCTGAAGTTTAGCTTTAGGAGTCTAGGAGTCTACTATATCTACTATGGATAAACCTGAAATTATCTTGTAAATGTAAACAAATCCAATACTAAGTAATCAATCAACAAGCACTTATGGGCCTACAATGTGCTAGGCACAATACATATTAAAAAAAAAAAAAAAAAAGTGAAACAGATGCTGTCCTCAAGGAAATGATATACTATCCAAGGATTATAATGTGTCCAAAAATACATATAGAAAAATAAAATGCTAATAACGTGGGAAAGGGAGGAGATCAAAAAAGACTTTGTGTATCAGATGGTACTCTACCTGAGTCTTAAAGGAAGGTAGGGAATCTAGGAGATGGGGAGGGTCAGTCTAAAAGCAGGAAATGAAATGGGGGGGAGGGAGAGAGACAGAGAGAGATGGAGTTTGAGAGTGAGAGAAAAAGAGAGGGAGAAACAGAAACAGAGAAGGAAAAAAGCCAGTCTGGTTAGACTACAGAGTAGAAGAAGGAAAGAAATGTTTAATTTATTAGGAATGAAAAGATAGAATTAGAATACTTGGGGCAGAGTGATGAATTAGGATGCTATTTTGCTAACAGTCTAGGCAAGAAGTGATGAGGGTCTGAAGCAAATAACTTTAATCACTGACCTTACCCACAGAAGGAAAGCCAATTAGTGCCACTCGGGCATCTCCAGATTTCATCACATCAAAGCCTTCTCCTTTGGTGGAGGCAGATTTGGAGGGTTCCAGGAGCTGTGCTCTGTACTTGGCAAGTTTTGCTTTCAGCAATCCAAGATGGTACTCGGTAGCTACATATCACAAAAGCAGACACTCAAGATCAATGTCCATTAATCAAGGCATGCAGGCAACATACGTCATAAAGCACTGGGAATATTTAAACTGAATGCCACAGCGCCCGAAATATCACTGAGGAGCTATAATAGGAAAAAACAAGTTAGTTTCATTCAAAACACAGTTGAAAAGGAAAAGACCCGCAACTGTTAACTGTATTCTATTTAACTTAAACTATAGCAATAGACCAGTTCTACTTCCCACTATCAATTTCAAGTATTATTTCCTTCCAGCAAGAGCTATTTAACACCTCTGCCAAAGGTCTCCAGAGCCTTCCATGTCCAGGCCAAACTTCTACTGTAGATGAGTGCAAACTAACTTTGGAGTAATCTTCCTAAAGGCCCAGGACTTCAAGGCTTTTTTTTTTTTTTAAAGATAATTTTTTTTAACTGTTGGGAAAACTGGAAATTAGTATGGCAGAAATTAGATATGGATCCACACTTAACACCATATACCAAGATAAGATCAAAATGGGTCCATGATTTAGGCATAAAGAATGAGATCATAAATAGATTAGAGGAACAGAGAATAGTCTACCTCTCAGACCTGTGGAGGAGGAAGGAATTTATGACCAGAGAAGAACTAGAGATCACTATTGATCACAAAATAGAAGATTTTGATTACATCAAACTAAAAAGTTTCTGTACAAACAATACTAATGCAAACAAGATTAGAAGGAAAGTAACAAATTGGGAAAATATCTTTAAAAGTAAAGGTTCTGACAAAGGTCTCATTTCCAAAATATATAGAGAACTGACCCTGATTTATAGGAAATCAAACCATTCTCCAATTGATAAATGGTCAAAGGATATAAACAGACAATTCTCAGATGATGAAATTGAAACTATTTCCACTCATATGAAAGAGTGTTCCAAATCACTATTGATCAGAGAAATGCAAATTAAGACAACTCTGAGATACCACTACACACCTGTCAGATTGGCTAAGATGACAGGAACAAATAATGATGAACTTTGGAGGGGATGTGGGAAAACTGGGACACTGATACATTGTTGGTGGAGTTGTGAAAGAATCCAGCCATTCTGGAGAGCAATTTGGAACTATGCCCAACAAGTTATCAAACTGTGCATACCCTTTGACCCAGCATTGCTGTTATTGGGATTATATCCCAAAGAAATACTGAGGAGGGGAAAGGGACCTGTATGTGCCAAAATGTTTTGTGGCAGCTCTTTTTGTTGTAGCTAGAAACTGGAAGTTGAATGGATGTCCATCAGTTGGAGAATGGTTGGGTAAATTGTGGTATATGAAGGTTATGGAATATTATTGTTATGTAAGAAATGACCAGCAGGAGGTATACAGAGAGGCCTGGAGAGACTTACATCAACTGATGCTGAGTGAAATGAGCAGAACCAGAAGATCACTATACACTTCAACAACAATGCTGTATGAATTTATATTCTGATGGAAGTGGAAATCTTCAACATAAAGAAGATCCAACTCACTTCCAGTTGATCAATGATGGACAGAAATAACTATACCCAGAGAAGGAACACTGGGAAGCGAATGTAAATTGTTAGCACTACTGTCTATCTACCCAGGTTACTTATACCTTCGGAAGCTAATAATTAATGTGCAACAAGAAAATGGTATTTACACACATATATTGTATCTAGGTTATATTGTAACACATGTAAAATGTATGGGATTACCTGTCATGGAGGGAGGGAGTAGAGGGAGGGAGGGGATAATTTGGAAAAACGAATAAAATAAAAAAAATATTAAACTTTTAGAAATACCATAAAAAAAAAGATAATTTTTTTGGGGGGAGGGGTCTCCTCAAGCTAAACTCCACCAAGGTGGGAACAAATCTTGCACCTCACTGCTTTTCACTCCTGCAAGACAGAGCAGCATATTATAAGTGCCGGGCCTTCAGTACCGTTTGCTGATGAGGAATTAGGGATGGGGTGGGCAGTAAACATGCCTATCCCCCGATTCCTCAGTGGATCAGACCTGGAATTGAGAGAGGCCTTTGGGCCAGCATCCGGCCCAATTCTCTCTCTCCATGTATTTGGTTACGGAAGCACGGAGGAAAGTGACTGGGCCACGGTTACGCTGGTCACCTTCATTTTAGGCAGGAGGAACCCGAGGCCCGCGGTTGCACTGGGAATAAGTGGTAAATCAGAATTCCATCTCAAGTGCAATTCAGGACTCTGGTGCACACAGTGAACAGCTGAGCCGCGGTCTGAGCCCAGCTGCCCTGCCCGGGCTGTAAAGCCATCCCGTGCTCTTTTCTGGGGCACCCACGGGTCCCGCGGACTCCATCTTTCCCACGAGACGCCCCTGGATTACAGAATCCGGGGTGTCCGCGGATACCAGGATCTGCAGCCTTCCTTCCACTTCAGCCACCTCCGCCCCGCCACACATCTCGCTATCGGATCGCCCATTTCCCAGATGAGCAAATCAAGTCAGGCGGGCAGCAAGAAGCCTCACCCCAGGCACGGAAGGTACAGGTACCCCGCGATCCCTCGGTCCGACACTCACCCTTGTTCTTCTGTGTCCGAGCGATCTCCTTCTCGATCTCAGAGATCTTTTCCAGGATGCCCATGGCGGCGGCGGCGGCGGCGGATACGACGGCAACAGCAACGGTGGCGACGGCGGAGAAAAGACCGCAAGCGAGAGCCGGATGCCGGCGGCCGGAAGCCGATGCCGAAGAGCTCCTCCGACGGCCCGCCCTCTCCGCACACGGCACCACCTCGCCGGGTGCTCCCGGCAGCAGCGTCCGGGCAGCCGAGTCCCTGCGCCACCCCTGCGTTCCGAGTTCCGGCTCCGGGGGTGGTTCCGACAGGCTCCCAGGGGACCGGCCTCAGCTACTTTCTCCGAGGGAGCGCGGCTAGAGGAAACTTTGCGGAATACCGCTGGGGCTGACACCTTCTCGGGTTTTCCTTACCGACCACCAATGCAAGGCCCGCCCACCTTTTCGTTTTACACGAAGGAAACGGGCCTGGAGAGGGGAATGCAAAGGCCCCAGGTGCCTGCTAGCCTCTAGCCTACAGCTACGTGACGCCGTGCCTAAGTGCCGGACTTGGAGGGAAGCCCCGAGTTCGAATGTTGTTCCAGCCCTTTCTCCGGTCCTGGGCATCTTGGTGATGCAGGGGTTAAATAAAGTGCTGACAAGTTGGAGTTGGAAAGACCTCAGTTCAAACTGTATCCTAGCTGCCACTTAATCGTCGTTTCTCGATCTTTTAAAAAAATATCTACGACCTTATAAGGACACAACGTGCTAACGTTAAAGGGTTGGCAAATATTAAAGTGCTATCCACTTTAGGTGGATAAGGTACGTTTCCTCATTTTCTTTCTCTGTAAAATGGGGACCATTTGAAATGGGGATTTCAGAAAGTGCCGATCTTAAAAAAAAAAAAAAAAAAAAAAAAAAAAAAAAAAAAAGGCATTTGTTAATCCCTGTGTGCCAGGCACTATGCCAGGTAGGGAGAGTAGTGAGAGCATATCCACTGTACCTCCAAGATGCCTAGAATCAGAAAAAACGCCTCTATTCAGCAGGATTCGAACTGAGTCTTGTCTCCCAGAAAGAAAGTGGGGGGCAGGAGAGAATCCTACCTGAGCTCACTTTTTTGTGGTGAAACACTGTAATATGACTAAGTAGAAAATCCATACAGAATAGATGAGAGTCTCGAAAGGGAAGGCACTAGTAGAGAGGAAAGGGGAACTTTCTGCAGAAAGTGAAATTTGAGATAAAATTTAAAACCAGGGAGAGAGGTGGAAGAGAAGGCGTTCCTGTCATGAGGCAAAAATAGAGTAATGGCAAGTAGTCCAGTGCTTAGAAAACTTAGATCTTCAACTAATTATATCTAAATGAAAACTGCCCTGTATTTAATACCTTCACCGGAGAAGAAAATGGCAAAGCGCTTCAGTATCTTTGCCAAGAATACTTCCTGGACAGTACTGGAGTGCCATGGTCCATGGGGTCACAAAGAGTCACAAAGGACTAGACAATATCTTAAGTGAATGCTTTTTATATATATATATATATATATAATGCTAAATCATATAGACAGCAAAGAAGGCTGAAAAGGAATACTTCTCTCAAATAATAATGCTAAATCATATAGACAGCAAAGAAGGCTGAAAAGGAATACTTCTCTCAAATAAGAGATTTAGGTTCCCAATGATGGTTTTGCAGCTTAGCTGTAGGGCCTTGGGCAATCAAAAAGAAAAAAAAAAAGCAAGATACTGTACTGGACATCAGGAAATACAGAGATGAACAATTCCATAGTCCCTATCTGTTGAGCAATTTATAGGGTTTTTAAAAGTTTTTCTTTCACAATATGAGTAATATGGAATTAGGTTTTGCATTACTGCACATGTATAAGCTATATCAAACTGCTTGCCTACTCAATGAGGGGAAAGAGAGGGAATTTGGAAATCAAAAAGTTTTTTACACATGTAATTGGGGAAAAACAAAATATTAACTAGTCAAGGAGTTTACATTTCAATAGGAGGAGCAGATAAGTATATTTTATAAAACATGGTAGGGCAAAGTGGTTTAGGAAAAATGAGGAAGTACAATTAATTTTTAACTGAGGATGTCAGAGAAGCTGTCATGGACCTTAAAGAAGAAAATTATTTCAAAAGAATGAAGAGTACAATCCACAGATGGAGTGAATCTAGTTGAGTTCGGGGAGGCAGGAAATTAAGAGAAAATCTGTAAAGTAATTAGCCCATCTTGGTTGGAATGTGGAGTATGTGGAAAAATATGAAACAAAAGTAGGCTGGAACCAGATTGTGGTAGAAATCTTATGCCAGGATAGTTTTATTTTACCCTATTAGATTTTGAGCAGTGAAATGACATGGCTCATATATTAGAGAAAGTTGATTTTCATAGTTGTATGATGGGTAGATGATAGAAAAGAGACTGAAGATGTAGAAACCAAAGTGAAGTCTTTTATATTAAAGAAAGCAAACATAAAAAGAAAAAGTGAGCATTCCAGAAATGCTCAGAACTAAAATTTGGGAGAGAAGGAAAGAGGCAAAAATAAATAAATAAATAAATAAAAATAACCATTTGATCTTGGTTGTCTGGTTGAAGAACAATGGCAAGTACTACTTAAATTTTCTAGGTTTCAATTTGGGGTGAGTTCTATTTTCTTTTAAAGTTTTTCTTGCTTTGTCAGCAAGGTTTTTTTTTTTTTACATCCATATGCACAAATTTAAAACTTAAAATATTTTAGGCTACATTGAAAAAATAGCTCCAAGACTAAGCAACTTATTTTCTTGATGCCATCAAACCATTCACCACTTTCAGCCACAACAAAAGAATTTGGATACTTTTGATACCTTTGGATAGAAAACACCATTCCTATCCAGAGAGAGAACTATGGAAACTGAATATAGATCAATACATACTATTTTCACTCCCCCCTCCCTTGGATTATTTTTACATGATTTTTCTCTCCTAACATGATTAAAAATGAATTTAATATATAAAACTTTAAAGTTGTTTTATATGTACCTGAAGAAAATAAAATATTAAGAACATATATTTTACATACACACATACTTTAAAAAAGCTATCAGAAAGGGCTAAAATTTTGTCTTGGTTGCAAGTGTTTTAACGTTCTGGAGGCAGCAAGAAACCAACTACATCTGTACCTAAATACAGAATTCTAAGGCTCTTTTCATCATCCCACCCTGCCACAGGATTTACCACATAATGTAGGCAGGTCATTTAGAAGGCATGGCTTGTCAGTGAAGTATAAAAGCTGGAGTATTGTTGGGTGTGTTCTTCCTTAGTCAAGTCTGCATTGCACTCCACCCTCCAAAAATGGTATCTGTATTCCTCAATCTTGTTTTTCACTGTATGTGTTTTTGTCACCCCAGAACAAAGCATAATATAAAAAAGCAGTTAAAGGCTAGAAAGGTTTAGGCCTAGAAAGAATACATGTACAGATGGTTTCAACTTTTTAAAGGTATTCCAGAGTAAATTACCAAGAGAGGTCTTTTTCTCTTGATAAATTTAATTATCAAGCTTGCTGTGATTTCATCACTGAAGCAATTTTATTGCCCTTCTTATTTCTCAAAGTTGATAGTTATAAGTTTCACATAATATAGGCATTCTTTTTCATCTGTTGCCAGAACCTAAAAAAACTGATCTTGCTTATGGTGAAAGTGGAAATGAAAAATAAGGTTGGAGTAGAACATAGGATTAAAAATGCCATTTTTTGTCTGTAGGATATAGATGTAAATGCTGGTTTATTAGTTCTTTGGTACAAAATTATATATAATAAATCAATGTTACAAAAACTTTAAACCTTCCTTTGTATTTAGCATTTTAAAAAATATTATAAGGCCAGAAGGTACAAATTACATTAAAATAAATCAGAAAGGACTTTGCCATTAGTTGATTATATTTTCTTTCTGTTTCAACTTGATCAAATATGGACAAAAATCAAATTTAAGAGAATTGTTCTTTCCTACTCTAAAACTTCTATAGGAATTAAAAGTAGAAATAAACAAAAAGTTGGGGAGGAAGAGAGTTCTCCAAAGTTGCAAGGATCAAAGACTAGAAGGAAAAATAATCCAGACTGCAAAGATGACCTAAAGGGACCTTAATACTATTTGGACAAACTCCCAAATCAAAGATAATTTCAGTACACAAAGAACAATAACAATATCCAAAGCTACAACTAAAAAGCAGTATAATCTCCCTTTTCAAACTCAGTAATTGTTCTTTTTACATCTGCTGGTTTCTTCTAATGCAGAAATGTTTTGGTTTAAAAAGAGGGCAAACACACTGCTCAAATACCTTTATTATATATTTCTTTTTATTATTTGGACATTGATAGCTCTGCAAAATACTTTTCCCACCCAATCCCTTTCTGCAACTCATTCATAAAGAAACAAAATATTTTGTATCCACTTAAATCTAATAAAAACTTAAAATTCAAAGATGAATTTTTTCTTTCAGAACATATTAGTTATTTTAAACCACAATGCAACATACTTAATGGCATTTCTTTTGAAAATTATCAGGCTCCACTTTATAAAAGAGGGGGGAAAAATAGATCGAGGTCTTAGGAAATTTCCTGTTTTCAAGAGGGAAAAGATAATTCTAAGTACCCTTTTGCTACCCCAAAGACTTTACGGTTTTGATAATAATATAACCAGCATATAGATAACTTAGCTTTAAGTACTGCTTAAATTATTTTGGAGTTCAGCTGAAATGTTATATAATGCTTAAGAGAAAAGTAAAATTCTTTCCAAAATACCAAGAATATTGAGACTTGATGACCACAAAAGAAAAGTTTTCTGGGCAGTGGGGCACAAATAACCAAATTCCTTAAGAGGTTTTCTTTAACATCAGGTATGTTTGTATGAAAATGATGTCTGAAATCAGCAATATTTCTTAATTATGAATATGAATGACAATTTAAAATATTGCACACAGTATCAAAATCATGTAAACTACTGACAAATCAAAAATTAAAACTACAAATGGAGATAAGTTTTCCAAAGTTCTTTTAGGGAACACATTGGAAGAGGTAAACAAAATTCTTTGTATTGTAAGAGAGGAGTCAAGAGAAATGATTAGAGGTGTTAACAGATGGAAGTTAAATATGTAATTCTTTTCTCTGTCCTCACTAGATAACTAGCTAAGATTTTTAGATCACCAAATCTTCATTAAAGGTGTCCAAAAGATCCAGCAAAAGTATTACTACTTCATCTTTCCATCAAAACTGGCATTTCTCCTTAATTCCATTTAGCCAAGAGATAGCCAGTAATTTCCCCAAACATTTCACACTCAACAAACTCATGAGGGCAATCTCATCCCATTTCTTCACTCTTATAAGGAAAGCTTGAGAAATTAAAGCCTTTTGAGATGTTTACAAAACACATGCCAGGCTATTCACTAGCAGGGTCCTGAATGATGAAAAAATTTGCAGCATGAGGAATTATTGGAATTAAATAACACTTGCTAAAATAAATGAACCAAACACAATTCATGTTATTGTTGCCTTGATTTTTAAATTTCATTCATCTGCTTATCAGCAAAGCTGCAGTGGAGCCTCTCTCATTAGTGTGAAATCAGCTAGGTTCAACCATAGCAAAAGGAAGAAATGCCAGTTATTTCAGTGTCTTTGTTTTTAAAATCAGATAGTCTTAACTAATTTCTGAGAAAAGACATGTTAAGATACCAAAAATTCACTGGGGACAGATTTTGATGGTGCAGTTGACCTGATTAGACCAGACTAGCTGGTTATATTCCATATAAAATTCTCAGGCTCCATAAATTTTGAATCTACATATCACATGCCCATTGACTATTTCCCCAAATATATTTCCTTAAAGGCTTACCCTAGGACTCAGCCTTTGATATGTTACAGTACATGTATCATTAATTATAAGTTAGTTGGTTTGTGTATCTATCTAAATAAAATGTATTCTCTACCACTCAATTAAATGAAAGGCTTTGCATTTTCTTAGACTGCCAGTGGCCAAACAATCTCAAAACAAGTTTGTTCCCTTGGGTTATAACTGTTTTGTTTTAAAGCTACCCTTGGTTTTTTGTTCTTTGAATCAAAGTCTGGAAACCACCAGAAAATGCCATCCCTAAAGCCCTGCACATATTTGACAGCTACACATCAAATATATAACTGATGCCAATTTTGAAGCTTCTGAAATCTTTAAAAAAAACAAAAGAAAAAAAAAACAAAAACCCAACCAACCAAACAAACAAACAAACGAAAAAAAACCACACGCACACTTTGGCACGCACACAAGCCTCAGGTTATTATTTGAACATGGTTAATGTTTCCCCTCATCCCCCAATGTTTCAAAGTCATTGTTATAGGAGAACAACTGCTCCTTCTGCCCGATAAAAAGGTTTGTCAAGCACTGTTTTGTGTAGCAAAAGGAGGAGGTACAAATGTTAAACTGACCAAAAAACAGTTCTCTTATTTAGCACTAATTTATGCAATGCTGCAAACTCTTGTACCAGGATGACTAGTTTCAAAAACTGCTGGTTGATTAAATATACATATATATATATATATATATAGGTATAAAAATTAATAAGTCAACATTCGCTGTTTTCAATGTGAAAACGATAAAATGTAATTCTGAGTAATTGTGCATTTGCCATAGAGTCCTTGCTAAAGGAACCATAAAAATAATTTTTGTAATTAAAAAAATCTCTCTTTTTTTTTTATTGAGTTTGGTTTTACCCTCAAGTCTGTAAGTTCAGAGCAAAATGTACTGAGTAAGCAAGATTCTGATCCATTTCTGAGGGCTTGGAAGTTTTGAATTTAGTATTCCCAATGGTGTGCCAAGGGAACCTAACAACTATTTATTTATTTAGCCTTGAGTTGTTAATATTCCAGTGCTTTGCAGCTTGGTTGACCCCCTTAACCAATCAGAACTAAAGATTGATTAGGCCCTTTAAGAATCAGTACTGCCTCAGCCATGTGCTTCATTAGCAGATGTGGTGGCTCGACAATTCCTGTACAAAGCTTTATTGATGCACAGATGTATCTAGGCTGTGGTTTCTTTTGAGCTACCAGACAAAGTGTCAGACTAGGGGCACTGGAGTGCAACCATAAAGTTAAGTTCAAAACACTGCACACCAAGCCAATGCCAACATGTCATCCTGGAAACTATCAATTCTGCTTGGATTTAGAATGGGGAAAGGGGCATTTCTGTAATACAGAAGGTAGCTGTGCAATAAGGAAAAGTGCATTTAAAGGTAGCTTAAAAACCAGATTAAAATTAAATCGCCATTCAGAAGGAGGAAGAATTCCATTTGCTTCTTCCCCTCCCCCCTCCCTGGTCAGCCGCATCTCTTGGCTTCTATGAGTTGACACTGACGCCACCTGGTACATCTGCTCCTTAGGAGACCAGCACACGCTATCTCCCACTTCTGGCAGGTACACAATTCTCCTGATCGACTGGAATCTTTTCTGCCAAGTTCAGTTTTACTTGGTTATTGTTCTGAACAGTCAATTGTCACCGGAATTCATAGATTGGGGCGCTGTGTTCAGGAACATGAGTCAGATTTAGGGACTGATACCTGCAAAGGGAAGAGAAAAGAATCGGAAGTGGTTATGAAAGAACTCTAAGCTTGAATCTGCCTGGTTATTAGGCTAGAGGCTTACTCTTTAATACATCAAATTCAGATTCATAGAAAACCTCTTTTAAATTTCTATTAAATTAAGCAGACTGAATTTTATTCATTTCTATTTTTCTTTTTTTTTTTAATAAAGCTTTTTCATTTCTATTTTTCAAGTTGAATCTAAACAATGAATAGAATTTATTATTTGTAAGTATTCTATTGTCATTAATAAAACAATTATAGCATGCCCACCTCATCATATGAAGTCCCTCAAAAGGCATGATTTACTATTTCCATTAACTTACTATATAACCTACATTACAGTCTCCTAGCACTTCATAATAATACTGAACTATGATACTCTATCTCAATTTTTGATGTTTGTTTTTATAAGACTAAATTAAATTAAATCCAACACCTACTTTTTGTCTTACTTTTTTCAGTCTCTTTTCACCTTTGCCAAATCATCCTGTGCTAACAGGTAAAAAAATCACTTAAACAGAATAGAGCTTTTCATCCATTTTTGTGCTCTAAAGAGAGACAAGTCAAAAGATGGAAAGCAGGAAAAAGGATAAGCAAAGACCTGGATAATCCACTAATTGTCTATTCTGCCATTGAAGAAATTATGAACTGACTCCAAAGAACTTTCTCTCTTCCTATGTATAAAGGAACATTCCAAAAGCCTGAAGAGCCACATGGAAACAGTGCATTGTTTTCTATAGAGTGAATGACACATTGTAAACAGTTTAATTATTTACTGAAAATTCAAGACAAACTGATGCTGGAGCAGCACTGACTCCACCTTGTGCAATTTTATTTCTCTCAACTGAGGAACATTTACTGGTCATCATTCCACAGCACAATACTCCCAAATAAAGCATTAGGAAAGGAGTAGGGGCAGCACAAAGTGGTTCTAAAATCACACAAAAACTGAGTGCTTTTAATAGCCTTAAATTCTTCAGACAGATTTAAAAGGTTCCATATGTCACTGGAATGAAACCAAACCAGGTTATGCATATGCCAGTACATAAAAATTAATCATAATATATAAAATTTATAAGAATAAGTAGAACAGAGGTCTATATAGAATGTAACTGCAATACTCCAATAGCAATCTATGTGCAAGATATCAGAAACTCAAATATCAAAAGCATTTGATATACACTGTCCTAGGACATTTTTGTTAAGTATGGAAAAAATACTGACAAAGAAGCAAGAATGCAAATATTACCCTCCCAATCCCAGCCAAAACCCAGTGCTCAAAGGTTGAACCAGATGACTTCTAAAGTTCTTTCTAGTTTTAAATCTTAAATTTCTAAGTATTTATCATTTAACTCCTTTATCTGTCACCTAACTAGCTTTGCTCTGCATTCTCTCCTTCTCTCTCTCTTTTTTTTTTTTTTTGGCTGAGGCTTTTGGGATTAAGTGATTTTGCCAGGGTCACACAGATAGGAAATGTTAAGTGTCTGAGGTCTGAACTCAGGTCCTCCAGACTTCAGGGTTGGTGCTTTACCCACTGCACCATCTAGCTGCCCCAATCTAATCTGTTTTACAAGTCTTTATATTATGAAGGCTTCTGTATTCTTGTAGTCCAGAGACAAAACTTGTACAGAACACCAAAGCTTGATATAGCAGGAACTCTGGTCTTTACCTTGCATTTTCTTATTATCTTTGCTTTGGAAAAAGAAGAAGACTTTTCTTACCATTCTGAACTCCTATGGTAATAATAGCCCTCTATAGAGGCTGCAGATTTCTGGAAGCAGATGTAGTAGAACCCAGCAAAGGAAGCACCACTGATGTCTTTGATTGTATGATCTGGGACTAAGAACTGTTCCTATATAGATAAAGAACATTATTTAAGCCACTGCAAAATAAGCAACGCTTTCTGACAATGATTTTCTTCTTATACTTTTCACCTTCCACAAAGGAATACTAATGTTAAACAGCAATCAATTCACAGTGTGTGTGCGCTGAGTAGTAGATATGGGTGCTTAAATCTTCTGAAGAGAATCTTTATAATACTCATTTTCACATCATGTTACAGCATGTAATGTTGCAAGCTCCCTTGTGAATAGCCACTCGGAAAAGATAGTATGGTCTTTTCCCCAAAACTGTAGACTAATGACCCAGGAAATGTCATTAAAGGAGCCATGCCAGGATTTTAAGCAGGTCTACAGCACAGTTGTCGAATTCAGAGCAAACCTCTGCTGTTTCACCTCTCCCCATACATACATACCCCAGTGGCCAGATCCTGATGAAAATATAATTGGGAAACGGTTATCAAAATTAATAAAATATAATCTAACATGTTAGACAATGTTAATTTGTGGTTTTCCTAGTCAATATGAAGGCACAGGAATTCCTTTCTATTTGAATTTGACATTATAGGTCCAGAACAATGGCTCAATCTATGGGGGGGGGGGGGGGAGAGGGGGGGTGTCATTGTAGAGAGAATAAATTCACAGAGCAAAGACTTCAGAGGACAACATACAACATCTCCATCTGCCTCCAGAAACAAAAAAACACCTTCACCAGCATCAAGAGGAGAATGGAATCACTCTTGACAGATCAAAATAAGGAAAAAGAAATGTATTTCATGCTAACCTCCAAAGGATAGACAGATATAAAGAGTAGTAGAGATCAGACAAGAGACCACAGGAAGGGTATCTGTGCATCATGTGGTAGTCCTTAGGCCGAAACTAAGAACATCCCCATCTGCCACATCTCACCACAAAAACATTTTTATTGCTTAAATGAATTACATTATCTTACAACTTTCACAGCATCTTTTGAGATCATTAAATATATTGGGATGACACATAAATAGGTCTGGGAATTATTGCTCTATAGAAACTACCTTTTCAAAAAAAAGGTGAATTTCCACAATAAGTGATTATCACTACGGATTCAAAGGAATATATGCTACTTGAAGAAATCTGGTTTGCAATTTTACTAATATTTGGTTGTATGCTATAACTAAATAAAAAACAAACAAATTACTACAAAGCACACAAATATTTTCTAAATCAAAAGCTCAAAACATCAAACTAGACCAGATGATTTGCAATGAGGATTCTGAGTAGAAAATGCAAATGCTATTCTTGGTCCCATACTTTCTGCATTGGTTGAGGGTAAGATGTTACACTGAGTCCCAGGGACAAAATATGGAAAGAAGAAAAGATTTATTTAGAAAGTATTTAAGATGTCTTGTTAAAATAAGCATCAATATTCACTAAATTTAAGAGAATTGAGACCATCTTTAATCAAGAGTATGAGATACCATATGATACAATATATAGGGGGAAGGGAGAAGAGTAATATCAAAGGGATTTAGATTGCTTTTAGTTCTTGTAAAAAAAAATTTAAATTTGGAAAGAAAACCAGCATAATGAATGACTGAATATTACTTTAGATTAGAATAAACATGATAATCACTATAGTCTGAATCAAATATAAAGTGTCTCAAATGTCCTAGTACAGTTTTACTCATTAGTAGTTTGGTTCAACTGTATAAACCATTTGGGACATTAGTGGTTAGAAAGTAAATGCTTTTATAATTACTCTTCTGGATCTTATGAGTTAGTCAATAATGATTAAAAAATAACATATTCAACATTAAATATGAGAAATTTTTGGATAGAAGGAATTCCTCTAATGAATGAATGTATGGCTTAAATTACAGCAGTAAAGCCCAAATTCCCTGAGACAGGGCTCAAGTAGAATACTTACCTTCCATCTCATGAAGACATAATCCCCATTCTTCAACTCTTCATAATCAAAGTCATCGGAGTTAAATGATTTTGCATACTGATAAAAAGCCTGGAACTTGCCCTGAAAGCAAAAGACAAAAAAGAACAATGTTTTCCATCCACAAAATATCATTTCAGAATTGTACCCATGTTGTCAGGAATAACAAAGTTTCCAAATTCTGACAATCACAGATGAAACTCAAATTAAAAAGGAAAGATGAGGACTATTATTAGTATTAGAGACTTACCATCTTAGTCATTTTTATGAGTACATTTTAGGCCTCAAGAGTAACTACCTGAATTCTTGTATGGACAACCAAAAGAACACAAAAGTAAACCCTTAGAAAACATCAAAATAATAACAGAAATGGTTAAAAACTAAAAATAAATCCTGAAGAAATACAAATTTAAATATATCCCACTCTTTAGACCTAACACCTACTGTTTTTTAAACAAAACTACCCCCAAAAAGGAAAAGCCAATTAAGTCACTTTCAGCAAAAAATAAAAAAGAAATATGTAAGCAGTATAAAATTTTTCATAAGTTATTCTTTTCATAGTCTATGGATCATCTTTACATGAATTTTAAATGTAAAGCACTAACAAAATAGGGTACCAATTAATTTTCAAATACAAAACCTGATGGTCAAGTAATTTTCAGAATAAGATATGTTTACATTCCTTCTAATAGTAGTAAAATAGGATCCTGTAATGACAAAAAGCAAAGGGAGAGAAAGCTGAGGAACTTAAGGGTGACACTGGAGGAGTTTTAGGACTGGGAAAGTGTTATAATGATCATCATGTATATAGAGCCTATCATTTTAAAGTTTGGAAAACGTATATTTATTATCTTCTTTGAACCTCATAATAAATCTGTTGTTAGAACCATGATTTTATTATCTTGAAGAAGACCTGATATGGGAACTCTATCCATCAAGCTGATTTTGAATTAATAAGAGTTGCCCAAAGCACAGAAAAATTAAGAGACAGACCTCCAACAAATATAATGATATCAAATTCTCCAGGAAAAGATTTTAAAGGCTATCAAAAATGAAGCAAAGAGCAATATAACAAAAGGGAAACATTATTCAGTAATTCCATTCAGTACAAAAGTCCCTAGCAGTATGAACAAGGATGAAGAGTGGTGGGAATGGGGAAAAAGGGAAACTAAGATTAGCACTATTTCTGTTAAGACTGACCTAGAGCCAGTGCACTTCTCAGCCTCTCAGAGCCACAGTAAGGGAACACCTTACACAGCTGCAACCCCCCAGACCCTTCATGAGGCCTGAAGCTAACGCAGTTTCTGGTAGATGGAATGCAAAGAAAAACGGAGAGGCAGATGTCTGGCTAGACTCAGGCTCTCTAGGAGACCCATAACTAATACGATCACTAACATTCAATGGCTGCAAGAATGGATCTCTCAATAGAAATAGGAAGTTTTAAGTTTTAAAGAGAGAATTTATGAAAGGAAAGTATGAATTTTGTTTTGGACAATTTGAATCTAAGACCACTAAAGGAGAACAGTGTAGGCAGCTAACATTGTATCATGTTACAGAAGAAACATTAAAGCCATATTTGTAGATTTAGGAGACACCTATGCATAGATGCTTAAAAGAATGCTTTCCATTCAACAAGATCACAGATCAACAAGAGATAGACAAATCAACAAAGAAAAGAACTAGGAGAGTAATGTCACTGAAGATATGAAACAGGAGATTACTAAACTCTACATTAAAGCTCCCTATAAGGCCACATACTAAGTAAGAAAACCACAAATTAGTATTATCTATTTTATTTTTACTTATTTTGTTAAATATTTCCCAATTATATTTTAATCTGGTTGGCTGCACTTAGAATGGGGAGGATAGTACAGGACACATATTTCACACTTTTGCTCTATTGTGTCAAATATACAGAAAAGTCAAGGAGGATGAAGATTAGAAATAGCCTGTCAGATTTGGCAGTTAATAAATAACTGGACGACTTTGAAATCACATGAGTAATATAATCGAAGACTAGCTATTTTCTCCAATCTCACACCCTCTAAATAAACTCCCAAAATAGATCTTATTTGCCCGGATGAAAGCAATTTCATCTGTCTTCTTCATCTTGGCCATCACCTAAATTTCTAGAAATTAATAACTTAGAAATGATGAAATCACAAGTTTTACTGTTACATGACAGCACAAAAGGAAACATACATTATAGCAATATAAACAGACAAGACTCAAGCCCCAAGTGGAAGAAACTTACACCAGCCTGAGATTAAGAAAGATATGCTGGGAACATAAAATTGGAGTTCAGGTGGCAAAATTATGTAGCCCCTGTGGGACTGATTGATAATGGGCAACTGGTGCTAAATGTAGAAGGGGGGCGTTCCTAATCAGGTCCAGATTAATTAGAAAAGTTCCCAAGATATTTTATTGATATCAAGTTTGAGTGAAATTCAAGAAAGGGGAGTTTCTTTATTGAAACGACAAACTGGGAAGGAACTATTTGTTAACTAAGGCAGCAAAACTGACTCAAAGCCTCTTAAGGAGGTAAAAAGTTCATCCAATCAAAAATCTGCAAGCTTTGTCTGA
The DNA here is from genome assembly GCF_048593235.1 of Sminthopsis crassicaudata. NCBI lineage: Eukaryota > Metazoa > Chordata > Mammalia > Dasyuromorphia > Dasyuridae > Sminthopsis > Sminthopsis crassicaudata. Next base: position 509,878,025 of record NC_133617.1, read on the forward strand.
TATAGTCAACAGTAGAAAAGCATAACTTTCACTCATATGCTTCTCTGGGCATTAGGATCTATTATCATAACAAGACATCAAACTAAAACTAAATCAAACAATATATAATGTAAAATTATCATAGATATGAACGGTTCTTAAAAAAAAAAAAAAAAAAAAAAAAGCAAACAATTAAGAATCACAAAAAAGCATACTCCAAATCACTAATAAGAGAAATTCAAATTAAAACAATTCTGAGCAAAACAACTGTTTGTACATGTATACATATATTGTATTTAATTTATACTTTAACATGTTTGACATGTATTGGTCAACCTGTTGGGGGGGGATTGAAACAAAGGGTTTGACAATTGTCAATGTTGTAAAATTATCCTTGCATATACCTGGTAAATAAAAACTATTGTCTGAGGTTTCATTCATACTTTCCAAATGGACAAAGACAAGAAAATGGGAATAGACAATATTGGAGGGGATGTGGAAAAATAAGCACAATGGTTTATATTGTTGGCTGAGCCGTGAATTGGGGTAACCATTTCGGAATTATACAAATAAAACAACAAATGTTTGGCTCACAGATTCCATTACTGGGTTTATACCCCAATGAAACCATTAATAAAGGGGAAAAAAAGTCCCAATAAACACCAAAAGATTTATAGCACCATTTTTTGATAGGAAAAAAAGAAAAACAAAATAGATGCACATCGACTAGGGAATGGATAAACAAATGTAAGGAAATGTTACTATACTGTAAGAAAGGACAACTGATGAATACAGTTAAGCATGGGAAAAGCTACATTAACTTGATGCAGAATGAAGCAGGCAGAACAAGAAAATGATACACACCAACAATGTAACATTGAAAATGGAATGAAACAGATGAATACAAAACATATCAAAAGTAAATGTCACAAAATTATAAAAATTTTAGCAGTTCAAAAGACATTCTACCCCTTTGCAGAAGAAGCTTATGAGTTTTGCATGCACATTGCACATATTTTCTGATTTTCTGGACATGTGGATCAGCTATACTGACTTTTCTCACTTCTTTTTCTTTTCTTTTGTTTCCCCTTGGTCTTAAAAAACTATTAGTTATATGGGATTAGTTCTCTGGGAGGTAGAATGGCAGGGATGCAGAGGAAAATTATGGTAATGTCAAAAACGAGACATTATTAAAGTTTACTTATTTTTTTAAATGAAATAAAACACTTAATTACAAGGGATAAGTAGGGCATTGGAGAGTGGTGGAGGGGGGCAGGGAGAATAGGGGAGACAACATATTCACAAATTGCTGGTTGGTTCTTGTCATTCTTACTCAAAGGGAACCAAAATGACATATCTATATTAGGGTCAATGGATAAGTTGATCCAATTGTGGCTGATAAAATCAATATAAGTCAAGAGGATTCTACCACAGATCAGACATAAATGGCATATAGAAACAAAAGGCACCAATAATTATCATTTTTGGAAAAGAAACTTTTTAGGACAGGGAAAACCTAGGTATGTGTATAGTCAAAAGAGAAATGTCTAAAAGAAATGGAGAGAACCTGAATACTATAAATAAAGGAATCTTTTTGATTTGATTTTTCTTGCACAATATGATGAATACGGAAATAAGTTAAAAAAAAAATTTGAGGTATATCTTATGCTGTTTGGCATAAATATGCTACCTACAGCTTGTCCTAGGCAGTCAAATCTCTAGTTAGACTTCTACTCCAGTTAGAATAAAAGTGTGATTTCTTTCAAGCTATGTTCATCAGCATGAGCAGAAATCGATCAGACTAGCATGATTACAGCAAATATATTTCTACCAGTCCTAATTAGGTACACTCTACCTCAAGCCATTATTTCTATCTTTTACATCCATTATTTCTATCTTTTAAGTCATGATCCAGAACACAAATCTTATTCTCAGACATAATTTTTAAACAAGTTCTTTCCTTTGCCTTCCTTAACTGGCATCAATCTATACAATAGGGTCTTCAGCTTCTTACCAAGATCTCCACAATGCCTATACTTTATATCCTTCTGGTTAAGACTCTCTTTCGTCATATGAAACACCAAGAGTAGTGGTTGTCAACTTTGAAAAACCTCAGCACTCTCCATCATGGCCCTATAGGCCTAGAAAAATAGCATGTCTCATCACTGTTTACATCAGATTGACAAATAAAAGTTGATCCTTGGTATGCTGTAGCAGGAATACCCCCATTCCTCATTGCTACTACTTCTAAGGCTTGTGAAAATAATTTTGGAGCAAGAGCCACATAAATAAGCCTTTTAAAAGAAGAGAGAATCAAGAGCTAGTACAGGCCACTAAGTTTATGAACACCAACAGAAAGAAAAAAAGTCTGGTATTCATATTATTGTTACTAGTAGAAAAATTTAAAATGATATTCCAATTCTTTTTAATCACACTGAAAAATAACTGGGAAGATGCCAATGTTTTTTTCTGGGCCACAAGAGAGAAAATAATGAAAATGACTCTAATTTTAAGTTTTTCCTGGCTACTATCTGTTGCTTCTTAATGGCTTTTCTTTCTTTCTTATAAATTATAAGCTCCACAAGGAACATATGTTTTAATTATCTGGATCTTCACTACACATTCTCAATGACCTAAGAGAAGTTTTTGCTTAGAATAGGTATTTAAATAAGTAGGCTATTGAAAGAATAAACTTCATGTCTATACTGCCCTTTTTCTTTTCCATTTTAGATATTTTGTTCTTGCCAAATTTTAGATTTACCTTCCAATTATTGGCTCAGGCAGGAATAGGACTGAACTTAGGGTTATCTTACTAGTTCAACAATCCTAGGATAATCTGCTCATTTAAAGACAAATACTCAAATGGATCCATAATCATAATTTAAAAGGCCCCTCTCACGATTCTGATCTTATTCCAATGTATGGGCCCTTCCTATGTAACTGCTGTTCAGACTTCCCATAAGGGAAGCCATCTAATGTGATGGAGACTTTGCTTGCTTGTTTGCTGATTTTAAAAAGATTGCAGGGGAGCATTCAAGCTACCCGTCTGCTATCTTTCTCTATGTGAACAGCTCATCTTCTCTTCCTATCATATAATGATTCAATGGCATCTTCCACTCCTGTTCCTCAGTTTCTGGTCAGTTACATACTGTAATCCATATATACTTATAATGTGTGTTCTCTATGTGATTTTCATTAATATTTCATAAACTGCTGAATTTCACTTCCACCAGCCCATCCTCCATTCGATCAAATTGTCTTTCTAAAGTTCTTAACCATACATCCCTTCCACCATGAACTCCAATGTTAGGATTACAAGGTGATAACTCAGGTTGTCTAAAGAATTCTCTAGCTCAGAATTCATACCTTTAATTCAAACCTTTAAAAGGAGTTTACACCTTTAGACTTCTGAAAAGGAGTTTACATATTTAAAGGAGTTTACACCTTTACTAGGAGCAAGTTCATTGGTTGAAGTATTTCCCACAAGCCCCTGAGTTCTCACAAGCCCATTCTCTGCGAGGATAAAAGAAGGCAATATTGAGTCTGAAGTCAGTCTAGACTGGAAGGGCAGTCTGGAAGGAGAGAATCTAGCCTGGGAGAAGAACAAGACTTCTCGGGAGAACTTCAGGGAAGCTCGAGGAGATTCAGAGCCAGGATTCAGGAAGAAGAGGATTAGAGATTCTACCTTCGCTCTGGCTGGAGGCTCCAGAAGCCTCCCCAGAAACCTGATAACAGAGGAAAAGATACAGAAAAGAAACCTCCTCCCAGAGAAGGATTACAACTGAGAGACGACAGGACATTACACTCCAACACCTCACTACTACCTCTAGGAACAAACATAAAATTCAGTGTGGTTTTTAAAGCCCTTTCTTGTAGCGAGCTGTCGTCTCTAGAAGCTGCTGGATCACTCTCTGGGAAGAGATCTGCTGTGTCTACTCAAATCTCTCCGTCAGATTCTTCTTCCTGTAGTGAACCGTTGTCTCCAGGCAGTTGCTGTTAACTCTTGTCCTTAGAAGTGACTTCCCTTCCTGCAGAGAGCTCCGTCAAGCCTGATGCAATTCAGAGTCTCCTCTTTCTCTGAGAGTCCTCTTCTTTTATTCTCCCAGAGAATGGGCGTGGGATAATGCAAGGGCTTCTGGGAAGAACCACCCCAGCCAATGAGCTTGCCCCCTCTATCAAGTCAACCTGAGTTCTCACCTTGTAACTATCCAGACAACCTCAGTTCTCACTTAGTAATCCTAACATCTCCCCCTTTCTTTTGATTTAGAACATAGGACAGTCATGACCTTGAAACATAAATCCATCAATATGGGAAGTATTACAGATAATTACATAAATTACATAAGCACATAGTAACATAGTAACGTAACACATGCTAGAAGTATATAACATAAACATAAACATATAACATAAACATAAACATAAATTGAAAATTTATAAATGTCCATAAGTCCATTGTCCATTAGTCAAGTTCAAGAGCAAGTGAGAAAACATCCAGGCAAGATTTATATCTTGCATGTCCACTCACATAGTGGACTTCCAGGTCCCATTTTTGATGGAAATTCAAAGGCAGATAGCCTTCTAACCATGTTAGCCAGTAGTCCTTTATTTCAGGAAGCACAAGAATCTCATTCTAAATATCATCAGGCTGCTCGAGCTTTACGTTTACAATTTGGAATCACAAGAGAGGAAGCTAGGAGCATAGTAAAAAGCTGTACAGCTTGTCTTCCTTTCCATGCTCCTACACTCCCTCCAGGGAAGAATCCTCGTGGTTTGAGACCCAATGAAATCTGGCAAATGGATGTGACCCATTATAAATCTTTTGGTCGTCTATCTTTTATTCATGTCGTGGTAGACACCTTTTCAGGATTCACATTTGCAATGCCAGCAGCAAAAGAGACAGCCCGAGTGGTCACTGAATTCCTTATACAAGCTTTTGCAATTATGGGTGTGCCACAAGCAATAAAAACAGACAATGGACCTGCATATACGTCCAAACATTTTACACACTTTTGTGCACAGTATAAGATTTTACATACCACGGGCATACCCTTTAATCCTCAAGGGCAGGCAATAGTAGAGAGAAGAAACAGAGATATTAAGACACTCCTCCAAAAACAAAAGAAAGGGGGAGCCACAGGTAACCCTAGAGAACTTCTAAATTTAGTTCTCTATACCATTAATTTTCTAATTTTTGACAAAGATGCACTGGCTCCAGCAGACAGGTTTTATAACCCACCAGAAGGGCAGTGTCCAGTGCGAGCAGCTCCACTGTCCTTAGATAATCGCCAGGTGATGTGGAGAGATCCAGAAAGTGGTGAATGGAAGGGACCAGATAGGTTAACTGCCTGGGAGAGAGGGTTTGCTTGTATTTCTTCAGCAGGAGAAGGAATCAGATGGGTGCCAACGAGTCATATTCGCCTTGTCCATCAGAGAGAGACAGAAAAAGAGAAAGGCCTCAAAATAAAGGAGAAGATCTAAGAAACATCTGACACTGAAAGAGCATGGATAATAAGAAGACTGTTAAAGAACTTTAAAAACCAGCAGGAATCATTGGACTTCCTCACACAAGATGAGACTAATGGACAATGGACTTATGGACATTTATAAATTTTCAATTTATGTTTATGTTATATACTTCTAGCATGTGTTACGTTACTATGTTACTATGTGCTTATGTAATTTATGTAATTATCTGTAATACTTCCCATATTGATGGATTTATGTTTCAAGGTCATGACTGTCCTATGTTCTAAATCAAAAGAAAGGGGGAGATGTTAGGATTACTAAGTGAGAACTGAGGTTGTCTGGATAGTTACAAGGTGAGAACTCAGGTTGACTTGATAGAGGGGGCAAGCTCATTGGCTGGGGTGGTTCTTCCCAGAAGCCCTTGCATTATCCCACGCCCATTCTCTGGGAGAATAAAAGAAGAGGACTCTCAGAGAAAGAAGAAGACTCTCTGCATTACATCAGGCCTGACGGAGCTCTCTGCAGGAAGGGAAGTCACTTCTAAGGACAAGAGTTAACAGCAACTGCCTGGAGACAACGGTTCACTACAGGAAGAAGAATCTGACGGAGAGATTTGAGTAGACACAGCAGATCTCTTCCCAGAGAGCGATCCAGCAGCTTCTAGAGACGACAGCTCGCTACAATTGGCGTCCACACGTGGGGCAAGGACTTTTGCTTATCCTGACAAGAGGAGCTAGACCAGACCTTGTCCCTGTTCGGGCGCCAAATTGCAAAGGTCTGGTCTAGCTCCTCTTGTCAGGATAAGCAAAAGTCCTTGCCCCACGTTGGGCGCCAATTGTAGCGAGCTGTCGTCTCTAGAAGCTGCTGGATCACTCTCTGGGAAGAGATCTGCTGTGTCTACTCAAATCTCTCCGTCAGATTCTTCTTCCTGTAGTGAACCGTTGTCTCCAGGCAGTTGCTGTTAACTCTTGTCCTTAGAAGTGACTTCCCTTCCTGCAGAGAGCTCCGTCAAGCCTGATGCAATTCAGAGTCTCCTCTTTCTCTGAGAGTCCTCTTCTTTTATTCTCCCAGAGAATGGGCGTGGGATAATGCAAGGGCTTCTGGGAAGAACCACCCCAGCCAATGAGCTTGCCCCCTCTATCAAGTCAACCTGAGTTCTCACCTTGTAACTATCCAGACAACCTCAGTTCTCACTTAGTAATCCTAACACTTTCTAACCCTGTCATTCCAGTATTCTGTATCTTTGTTCCCATTCCACATATTCTGAGATTCAGTGACAATATCCTGGCCATTCCTTAAACACCACATTCCATCTTCAGACTTAGTGCCATTTCACTGGCCATCCTTCATGCTTGGAACTCTCTTTCTCTGCCTCCTGGCCTCCATGACTTCATTCAAGTCTCAGCTAAAACCCTACCTTTTGCTAGAAGACTTTCCTAATATCCTATAATGCTAGTGCCTTTCCTTTGAGAAAATCATCTATTTGTTCTCTGTGTGTTTCTCTCTCTCCCATCTATAGATACACATACATACACACCCACCCACATATACAATACACCCAACTATCTTGTATGTACATAGCTATTTGGCTACCTTCTCCTACATTAGAATGTAAGCTCCCTGAGAGTAGAGGCTGGTTTTTTTTTTGGTTTTTTTTTTTTTTTTTTTAATTTTCATTGTAATCTGAGGCTTAGCACATTGAAATCTATGTTCATTGACTTCTAGATTTAGTATCCTTGAAAACTCAGCTTAAATCCCATCTTCCTTCCACATGAATCCTCTTCTGTACATCCAAGTTATGGTCCCTTCTCTCTGAGATAATCTCATTAACATTATATATATTTTGTATGCACCGAATTATTTACCTAGAACATAATATCATCTGTATCTTAACTTCTCCTAAATCCTTCCTTCACCTCCCTCCTGCCATCTAGTCTCACAATACCAACTGCCTAATCAACATCTAAAATAAGATGCTCTGTAAGCATCTCAAACTATATCTAAAACAGAATTCATTATTTTTTTACCCAAACCCTTCTTCTTCCAAATTTCCCTATTTCAGTACTGATATCCTAATTACCTAAAGCTTTAACTTTAGTGTTATTCTTGACTTCTTACTCTCCTTTACCCTACATATAACCTATTAATTTTTAAATATTGTTGATTCTGTCTCTCCAGTCTCTCCAAAATCTGTTACCTCTCAACTCACCCCGCCCTAGTTTCTTCTTTCAGCACTTCTTACTTACACTAAGATGCCTCATAGTTAATTTCCATATCTCAGGTCTCTCCCACAAAGTAGCCATAGTGACAGTCCAAAACCTTAGGATTAACCATGTCACTGTCCTGCTCAATAAACACCAATAGCTCCCTATTACATCCAAGAGATCAGTTCTTAATTTAGGCAAATAAACCTGGATGGAAAACAAAAAACAAAAAAAAAAAAAACCTGCATCTTTATTTTCACTTAACTCTAAATGAAGTTTTTCAATTCTATCAATTATAAGCTATAAAATTAAGGTAAACTAAGCCACAAAGTTCTGAGCACAATCAATTTATTACAATTTATCAGTAGGAACTCAGTTTCCTCAGAAAAGCTAAGACCCTGAATAAGGGAGGACAGTTCCCTTAAATAGTTTTGGGAGATTACCAAATAAAGAACAAAACTTCACAGGTAAGAAATAAGTTATGAATGGTTACACAGTTGAGGCATGAGGGACAATGATTGCTTGGAAATCAGGAATAAGAAGGTAGCGATAACATTCTTTCTTCTCTCCTGTGATTAAGAAATGTTTGAGTCCATCTGCAAGGTTATAGAAAGTGGATGAGACTTCTTTGGATATAAAACCAGATAACCCTAAAGGATAATCTGGTAGTGTAAAGACACTGGAATTGATTCCCTGGTGTCCATCCACATCTTTCATATTTCCTCAAGTCAAGAACAGAAGAGCAAGAGAGTTGGATTTCTAAATGGAACTTATTACAAACCTGGTGGATTTCTGAACTGTGCTCAGAGACAAAGAACCATGACTTAGGCAGTTACGGGACAAAATCAATTACTCATAAATAGAATCAATAAAAAAGATACACAATCAATTTAATTTTCTCAATAGGGAATATTAACCACAGTAGTGTTACCAGTACATGACTCTGTTACCAATAGAAATCACAGATAACATCATTATATTTAGTACAAATAGCACAAAATATCATTTATGTTCATCATTACTTCAAAATTACCATGCCTACTAATTACATCTCATAGGATCCTATTTTGTCTACAGATGCTCATTAAAAGGAGTTGGCCAGTGTACCTCTGTGCCTACTAGTTGTTCAGTCACTAAAATAGTGAGTGGCATTGCATGTTTTTACACTGAGGACACAGAGACATACTTTGCTTTTTGGTATTCCCTAAGTACAATTATTTGCCAATAAATATATGGAAGATCAATTGTTTTCATTTTGCAAAACAGTTCAAATGAAAAATGAAAAATCTTTAACCTTCCATAAGATGCCATGGCCTTTTGTAACATATATAGGCATATGAACTATACACGTAAACCAGGCAAGTTCAAACACATTTGATGGTTGAGATAACTATTGAAATATATTAAACTAACTTATTACTGCTGACAGACTGTACAGTGATAAAAGTCATGCACAATGTTATAATTATCAAAATTACTCTGGGAGGTAGGTGCTGTTATAATTCCCATTTTATAGTTGAGGAAGTCAAGGCAAATAGAAATTAAATGATTTGCCCAAAGTTACACAATTAGTGCCTAAGGAAGAATTTGAATTTGGGTCTTTCTGACTCATATTAGCCCTTTTATACATTATGCAACCAACAAGCTAACTAGTTTCACTTGAAGCAATGAATATAAAATCCGTGCTTGCACACACATGCACACAGAAAAATTTTTGTGAATGAGAGTATGAAGTCAGGAAACTAAAAGAGCATCTCATGTGTATGTATTTTTAAAATGCATAAAAAGATGTTTTCTTTTGAGTGAAAAAAGTTTAATTTGAAAAAGCTAGGACACTTTCCAAATTTGGATTTGCCATTTCACAGAAACTTTTTCTTGAAGCGTCTCATAAAACTGTTTATTGAACTTCCCAGTAAAAGAAGCTCCTCATTCCCAGAGGGATTTTGGTAAAGCCATCTGTACTCAATGATCAAAATTGTTTATGGCCTGCAACAGAGAGAAATCTGAAAGCAGTTCTACTGTGAAAATAGTGTGTTCTAGATTCTAGAATCATAGATATTTTGAAGCAGGTCACTAATGAATGAATGACTCACTATCTCACTCCAGTTTTCTACTAGATAAAACAAGACACCTCTCAATATAACTAGCTTCTTGTTTTTGTTTGCTATCATCATCAAGGAAGAACTCTTATTTTCTAAGTTCCTTTTGGAAACTAAAAAAAGACTGTCAACCTTTAGAAATAGTAAAAATATTTTTGCCAAACATGAAAAGTAAAATGTCATAGTCTTTGCATTGACAGAGTTCTTGTAATATTCCAGTAATGCATAGGCATTTGGTATTTTGGTGAAAAAAGCTCCTCCTATCACTGTAGATATGCAGGGGACAACAAAGATTCTTCCAAAAACCGTGAAAAATTTTTGTTAATTCTCCTAAGTCACCAAGTTTATCAGAATCAGGTTTTTAGATCATAATTAGATGATCTCTTTTTAAAGAGATTTTGTCAAGAAATGGGAACAAAATAGAAATATTTCTTTACCACACCGAAGTTCACTGGATTTCAAAAGGAAAAGCCTTGAACTGTTTTTAAGAATTAAAGGCATAAAATGTTTGTGGCAGCCCTTTTTGTAGTGGCTAGAAATTGGAAAATGAACAGATGCCCATCAATTGGAGAATGGTTGGGTAAATTATGGTATATGAATGTTATGGAATATTATTGTTCTGTAAGAAATGACCAACAGGATGAATACAGAGAGGCTTGGAGAGACATCAACTGATGCTGAGTGAAACGAGCAGAACTAGGAGATCATTATACACCTCAACAATGATACTGTATGAGGATGTATTCTGATGGAAGTGGATATCTTCAACATAGAGAAGAGCTAATCCAATTCCAATTGATGGACAGAATCAGCTATACCCAGAAAAGGAACATTGGGAAATGAGTGTAAACTGTTAGCATTTTTTTGTTTTTCTCCCCAGTTTATTTTTTACCTTCCGAATCCAATTCTTCCTTTGCAACAACAAAATTCGGTTCTGCACATATATATTGTACCTAGGATATACTATAACATATTTAATATGTATGGGAATGCCTGCCATCTAGGGGAGGGAGTGGAGGGAAGCAGGGGGAAATTCGGAACAGAAGGGAGTACAAGGGATAATGTTGTAAAAAATGTTATAATTATAAAATTAATTTAAAAAATAAATAAATAAAAATTTAAAAATAGAATTAAAGGCATAAGTTTCACTTTTTCTAAAAGAAAAAGAAAACTCACTCTTGAAGTAATCTGAAAGAAACGATTTATTCACAGGCTGGCTTACCTGGCAGATATATTTAACCAAATCAGTGCGACAAATCTTTCAATTCAAGGCCCTGAAGTCACCATTATGGATGACAAATATCTTGGTTTTCTTGGCTTAATTGCCAGTATGGAAAGCAAGAACAGAAGCTGACATCCTTACAAACTTTCGAAAGCTAGAAGTGCTTTATTAAGACTGAATTAAGATATAAAAGTAGCTGTCGATTTCTTTAAAAGAGAAATCTACAATAGAAACACTTCAGAACTTTTTCAAAAGTTACTTCTACTTACATGATATTAAAGTTGAGTCAAAAGACTAACAATCCTTTTATTTGATATGAATTGTATTGAAGATAATGACCTAGTCAAAGAAGAATTAACTGATTTTGGGGAAAAAAACTATAACTTACTGTATTTTGAATTTTACTCAAAATGTCTTCAGAATTCTAGTGTTCATTAAGAGAAGCCTGTGCTCATCTCTTGTAAAGTGAGATATAGAAGCTTTAATTCCTTTATAACAATATGTCTCTGTGAACTGAAATTTTCAATATTTCTAACCATCAAGAAAAAAAAATTCAAGTTCTTGCATATCTGACATGTCATGTATTGTCTTGTCAAAGACCACACTACAGTTTCATGATCTTCTTCAAATTAAGCAACCTTTAACATTGAAATGTCTTAATTTTTTAAACTTTAATTTAAATGTAAAACAAGTATATTTTAAAAATATTTTGTCACATTACATCAGATAGGTAAGATAAGTAATATTTTGATAATTGTATTTTATAGAATGTTTTTTATAATCCATGTATTTTATTTTACACATTTAAAAACATTTTTCTGAGAATAAATTCATAGGCTTCACCAAATTGTCAAAGAGTCCATGATATAAAAAAGTGTAAGATAGGATCAAATACAAACTCCTCTGCCTGAAGACCCGTCTCCTTAAAAATGGTATTCTTCTGGTAATGTTTAATTGATTCAGTTGTAAAACATATTTTCCAAAGAAATGAAGTTGAGCTTCATTCAAAGGTCAACAGTAAGAAACATAAGTAAATGTAAATACGCTACAAATATAAAAATTAATTACAAAGTAGAAATGGCATAAAAATATCGTCAAAGAAATGCACAACTGAAAAAGATGATGTGCTGTTCGTGTTGAGAGAATAAATATTAACTGTTAGAATGTCCACATGCTCCCTTATTATCTCTTATTTTCAGGAGATCTCAAGTGTTCTCCCAGCATACTGGGTGGCCCCTCTGTGTCAAACAAGGAAGATTTTCACAAGATAGTAAATTGCATTACAATCACCAATTGAGTATACTGGAATAAATACCCATTTGCTCATAGTTTTAACTTCCAATAAGAAAACAAAAGTGTGGGCAATTAGAAAAATACTTCCCCCTCACTCTCACCTTTGGCAGAGAAAAGATCCTAAATTTCTAAATTACCTTTAGTTGCCAAATTATCATTGGAAGAGTCAAAGTGGATGGTTCAAAAATTACTCACCCAGTGTTTACGATCTACATCCTCATCTGCATCCCACTTTCGGGTTAAGAATGGGTGCTTTTTGCTGATTATTTCCCCTTCAAAGAAAGTAGTAAGAGTTGGGTATTCCTATAGCAAAACAAAAAAATTTTTTTTTTAAATTCTTAGCAAACACTTAAATCTTTTTATTCTAATGCATGGATAAAAATTAACAATGCTAACTGTGATCCAAATTAGAGTTAAAACCTACAGAACAGGAAGAAATCCGCCAATAGCAGAGGCAGCATTTATATGTTGCACAGAAATGATAGTCTCTCTCCTATGTTTATAGTATTTTGAAAGTCTGATGCCAGAAGTATAGAATCACTAATAACACAAAACATTTCAGTCACAGGAGTTTTTATAACACCTTGGTGAGATGATAAGATGACATCTTAGCCAGTCTTGTTTTTTCAAAGATGAGGTCCAAACCAAACTTTTGAAAGTGGTTCCAAACTAAATATTTAAGAACTAAAGCAAGAGACAAGGACAGCTTTGATTTTCTATACTTAAACAAAAAAGCAAGTAAATATTCATAGTTTCATATATAAACTTCATTATCTGCTCTTATTTTATTTGGTATCAGGGGGATATTTATTTGAGATTAGGGGGAAAAAAAACTCTACAGATATCAAATAATCTAAGATATCCATATGCAAAAAGAGCAAATTATGAGTATGTATGTGGATGAATATATCTCTATACCCATATAGTGAGATCTGTAATTCCACTGGCATAGGAAACTCCTATTGAGGAAACATTCCTTTCTAAAGTAGTAAAGCGCCTGACACTTACAACTTCTGAGAGTTGCCATGGGCCAGAGTCATACTGCCGCATAATGTCCAAAGAGAATAAAAGCCAAATCTTGCCAACTCCATTTCCCTGTTCTTTTTGTTTTACTGTAAATTCTCTATAGCCCCTTTCTTTCCAACACTATTCATAAAATTACACATTTATATATATAAAACACACACACACATATATATACTACACACACATACACACACAGATACATACATACATAAAAGTGCTATTGTTTTAATATTATTTTTTCCCTATATCCCCTGTAAAAGAATAGTCCATTATAATAAAGAAAACTAGTTTTCAATTATATTCTCTGATGTTCAATTATATCCTGTGGGTTCATGCTCTAGTAGGCCAAAAGGCAAATTTCCTCTAATAATTTCTCAGCATAACAAAATGCTTATTAAATTGACTCCCTCCTATACCACCCCACCCCAAATAAAGTTAACTGGATTTGTACTGAAATAATATTTTAGAATTAGAAGGATCTAAAAATTAGAGGAGTAAATCCAATCTCCTCATTTTACACATAAGAAAACAAAGGCCTAGAAAGGGAAAGTAACTTTCTTCAGATCACACATATTTGGAGGCAAAAGAAGGATTTAAACACAAGTCTTCTGATGCTAAAGTTAAATGTTTTCCCACTCTCAGTAGTCTCTTCTTTCCTCTAAACAAGAAAACGTGTGAACGTATTATAACAAGATTTTCGTTAAAGTGATTTGTCACTAAGTCTCTCTAATAATTTTTAGTGGCTTTTCTGGTTAAATTGTGTTGGCCATCAAATTAAACTGAGGTATTAAGTTCATTTTCAAAGGGTACAAAAACATATTTTAAAATCTTTATTTTATGTTTATCTCTAATCATTGTGGCACCTCAATCTTACTCTCAAGAAAAACTAAGGTTTTTTTTTTTTTTAAGAGATCCATGATTTTGTCAGTTTGAGAAGTCCCAAGTGAATACTACCTTCTACAAATGCATATTTTTTATACCTGCTCTAAAAACTTAAGTCTTCTAAAGCTGCCAGTTAATATTGAATGGGACTGATTGAATGAAGTTTTCTCAGTTTGATACTAAGTCACATGATCCCTATTCCTAGAGCCAGAAGATGAGGTTTTGAACCCCGAGATGTAGAAAGTTAGTGAAGTGATAACAAATAATGTGACCCACAGGAAGCAGATACTATTCAATGAAAAGGCTTGGGTCTTTTCATATTTAACCAAGTATTCTACTTCTACTGGTCAGGTCAAGCCACATGGCGGGAGCTGGGATGCCTCCTGGGTGTGCTGGGTCTCTCCCTGCAGGGACTAAAAAAAATGCTTTCTCTTTGTACCTGAAGATGCCTCTGATCAATTAATTTGGGAAAGGATCTAGCACTCACCCCACACAATATTAAGAGATTAAAGGCCTTCTACAGGGACAAGTAGCCATTTTTATTTGCCACTTTTGTTTGACCAATTCAGAACACTCAATTGAACTTGCACTGTAATGTTCCTACTTTAGAGACAATGTAAATGTGCTTAATTTTATGCTTGAATTTTAATTAAGGCAGTAAACTTTCATTATAAATATGTATTAATTTACAATTTCTGAATTATACTCCACAAGAAGATAAATATAAGCAATTACAAATATCTAATATGAAAAAATAAAACTAAAAGATAATATAAGAGCTATATGTTCAGAAGGTCTACCTCAAAGAAGAGGAATCAGATATATTCTTCAATATACTTGGCCTCAGCAGGCAGTTAGAAATACATGATGGGAAAAAAAGGGCAGAATTCAGTCTAGCATATAAAGAAAAATTTCTAACAATTCTAACAATGGATGCTTTATTTAGTAAATATTGAGTTCCTCTGAGGTAACCACACCTATTAAAGTGGCTAAAATAAAAAGAAAAAATCATGAAAAATGCTGGAAGGGATGTGGGGAAAAGTGGAATATTTATGCATTGTTGGTGGAGCTGTGAAATGACTCAATCATTCTGGAGAACAATTTCAAACTATGCCCAAAGGGCCCTAAAACCCTGAATACCTTTTGATCCAGCAGTGTCTCTATTGAGCCTGTAGATCATAAAAAAGGGAAAAGGATCCATATGTGCAGAAAATGTCTTTTTATAGTAGCAAAGAATTGGAAACAGAGTAGATATCTATCAGTTGTGGAATGACTGAATCAGTTAAGGTATATGAATGTAATGGAAGACTATTCTTCCACAAGAAATAATGAGCAGGTACCACTTCACATCTCTCAGACAGGCTAAGATGACAGGAGAAGATAATAATAAACATTGGAGAGGACATGGGAAAACGGGGACACTAATGCATTGTTGGTAGAGTTGGGAAGTGATCCAACCATTCTGGAGAGCAGTTTGGAGCTATGACAAAAAAGGTTTAAAATTATGCATAGTCACTACTGGGTGACAGAGAAGGGGGGAGGAGAGGAAGGGAGAGAAGGAGAGAGGGAGAGACAGAGAAGGAAAGAAGGAAGGCAGGCAGGAAGGAAGGAAGGAAAAGAAGGATGGAAGAGAGAAAGGGGGGGGAGATGGGGAAGAAAGAAAGAAAAGACCAAAAAGATCACAAAAAATTGTTGCAATTCTTTTTGTAGTGGCAAGGAACTAGGAATTAAGTGGATCAGTTAAGAAACGGCTAAATAAATTATGGTATATGAATGTAATGGAATATTATTGTTCTATAATAAATTATGAGCATAATAAAATACTATTAAAATAAAAAAACAAAAACAAAACAAATGACTAAGCTGATTTCAGAAAAGCCTGGAAATGCTTACATGAACTGATGCTCAGTGAAGTGAGCAGAACCAGGAAAACATTGTACACAATAACAAGATTATGTGATGATCAACTGTGATACATTTGCTCTTCTCAGCAAAGCAGTGATTCAAGGCAATTATAATAGCCTTGAGATAGAAAATAGCCATCTACACCCAGAGAAAAGAACTATGACTCATATGGAAATATGTTAAAAATGATTGTACATAACTTATATCGGTTTGCTTGCTGTCTTGGAGGAAGAGGGCTAAAGGAAAGAAGAATTAAAAACTTGGAACTCAATATCTTACAAAAATGAATGCTGAAAACTATCTTTACATGTAACTGGAAAAATAAAATACTATTTAGATAAATATATGAATGAGTTCCCCATCATTGAAAATCTTAAATCATAGGCCTAGATGATAATTTGTTAAGAATATTATAGAGGGAATTCCCATTCAGGTTTGAACTAGATTAAGTGAGATTTTACAAATTTGATATTTACTTCTCTATGTTTTCCCACTGTTAATGTACTTCTTTAAACTACACTTGAAAATGAAATATAGTCAATTTGGGAGGCAGAGGGCAATGATTTAATAGGCTCCTGCACCATACCTTAAAAGTTACAGCATAAAAGTTTTGTTTGTACCTAAAAGGAAGCTTCTCCAATACAGAGTTATATTCAATACAGAAACTAACTGAATTATATAGGAAACCTGGGTTCTAGTCCTAGTTCTGAAATGATGCAATGGGTATCTTATACAAAATCATCTCGTAAGGACCCATCTGGCTTTAACCTTCTATGGTTCTGATGCCTACTTTAAAGGGACAAAGTATACAGAAAGGAGTCACAAAATTTTGCAATTAAATCTTAATATACATGGAATTCTGCTTCAATCAAAAGACATGGGGGTGGGGGAAAGTACTGATTTTTGAGCACCATATGAAGCACAGAGGAGGGGAACCATATTCTGATCAAAGATCAACTAATCACCTAAAAGGATTGTCATGATGGTCATAGACTGTCCATACCTTAAGCTTGTCTCTTTAGATAATATAGCCAAGTATCAATCAAAACAGTGCTTTCTAGAGCTAGTTAGGGAAAAGAGGCCTCCAACATTCCTATTAAAAATTTTTTAGCAATGAAATTACTTTGTTCTAACATTTTGTCTCTCTTTACTATCAAAACATATATACTACTTTTATTTATAATGTATACAAAACTTGCTTAATTCAAATAAATGAGAATATTTTGAGCATTTTAAATATCATTTTTACTTCTCTATAGAAGAGTTTCTCCAGTCTTTTTGTTGATGACTGATTTGGGAGTTTCAATTTACCATTTTAAATTTCAAATTCTGTAAATCTGCCTAAGAATTTAAAATGATTAAGTTATTTTAGTCTGAATTTTTGAAAGGGAGAATAGCAAGAGTGGGATGGAGAAATGGCTTTGAAGCCAGAAAGACCCGAGTTCAAGTTCTGACTGTCATACATAGTCTAGGTATATAAATCAAACGCTTATTGATAATAAATCATAATTTTATAACCTCCACATTCAGTTTCAAGACCCTATATGGAATCATGAACCAAGAATTTAAAAAGTTGGGATGTAAGAAAGGAGCGAGGAAAAAGGGAAGTATGGATACTTGGACTGTCTCATACCAGAGTCTGATAACTTGTATGGCCACACTACTCAATGAATGTGCCAATATCCTTTCAACTGAACTGGTGGGCCTATTCCACTAGGTGTTTAAGGCTGACAGGAAGAAAATGTATTGCCAAGAATAACATTTCATATCTTTTGGTCATAGCTCTGGAAGAGCTAGAGAGCTAGCATAAGGAAAATGGTAACAATTGTAAACTTGATGCAATTAGGAAGCCTCTAGTTTACTGTATTATTACAGCATGGCATGAAAGGTGCCTTCATTCACAAAAGGTCAGAGGTTGTTTGTTTGTTTGTTTTTAACCCCTGTTACTATACTGGCACTCTGATGTTTCTGGCACTGCTCCTACTCTTATCAGCACTGCTTTACAACAGGAGATCCACTGTAAACTGAAATTACCCCTTCAATCTCTCTAAAACCTTAGTTTATCCACCTTGGTTACTTAAGTGAAGACCTGGAACATGAGTCTTCCAAAAGGTAAAATAATGCTTGGATTTTCTGGTTCCAGTTTCTCTGAGGAGCTCTATCAGATGTCTCCACCTCCAAGTGCTACCTTTGCATGACAGGGTCCCTGCATCCTCAAGGTGAAGGATGTTCAGAAATTGGTAGTTAATGGCTCTAAGGACAATTAATAAGTGGAAGGTCCCTTAAAACGTCCTTAAGACTCCCAAGAGGTGGGAAGGAATAAAGGCAATCTCTACTACTAATCGATTTAGAACCCATGGTAGTAGAGTAGAAGATTCCTGCCACAAAGCTTAGTTTTCCCCTAAAAAAAAAGCAATGAAGCAACCCTTGAGATGTAAGGGGTTCAGGAAACTCAGGCTCAAAAGTGTTAACAGAGTTTCCTGGTTACTTAAAGGATAAAAATTTAACATACAATTAAGAGGTATTCCTCAGGCTTGATAGAATTCCACTGCCTAACAAACACAGGGGAAAGGAGAGCTGTAACCAAGTCAACTGTCACTACAACTTAGTTAAATGCCCTTCCCACATATTGTTGAGCAAACTTCCTTCTGTTAAGTGTTATACAGCTTACAACAAGAGTTTCATTTCATTCCAATTCCAAGTTTAAACTACCAGATTGGCATGAGCAAACCTTATCTAGAATAAAGGCTCAACTCAAGTGCCACATTCTCTAGGAACCTTCCTTTCATCCTTCCAGTTGTCAGTGGTCACTTATTTGTGAACATGTTTTATATACCCTAATAGAATGTAACTTTCTTGATTATGGAATCACAGATATAATGTTGAAAGGAACTTCAGGGGTAAACTTCTCAAATCCCCTGATATTATAGATGAGAAAACTGAAGTCCAAGGATACTAAATGACTCAAGGGCACAGAGAGAGTAAGCATTCAAGATAGGATTTGACCTCAAGTCCTCTATTTCAACACTAACTTCTGTCCATTATATCACAGAAACGAGCTGTTATTTTTATACTTCTACCTATCAGAGCCGCTTGCACTTGCAGATATTTAATAAATGTTTCTTTAATGGAATGAGGTCTTAAAAAAAAAAAAAAAAGATCACTTATACTCAGTTGTCAAATCGACAAGACAAAAAAAACAGGTCAAATAATTAACACTAGTTTTAATTTTCATTTTTCTGCTTATTCACAGGCCGGAAAAGAAAAATGAGCATTCTTACTTTCAAATTCCCAAGAAAGTTCTAGTTTAAAATGAATTAATCTGAAGGAAGATTTTTCTCGATACTTCTAGAAATAGCTATTTCTGTTAAGTAGATCATCATTTTTTCATTAGATTCTGATGTATACAATATGAAAGAAACTTATTTTGGTTGACTATCATAACTTCAAATAAAACTGGTTTGATCTTTTTCTCGATTTGTTATAATTGGAAAAAATAGGATTGCTATACATTCAACTTTTCTTCTTCAACAATTAAAGACAGACTTTTGATATAAAATATTGAAAACACTACCAAGAAAAAAAGAGAGATATTTTTAGTGGTCTATTTACAAAGTTTTCTTTTAAAATTTAGACAGAATACCCAAAGGGCTATCAAACTGTACATATTCTTTACTAGCAGTGTCACTACTGGGTCTGTATCCCAAATAGATAAAAGAGAGAAAAGGACCTACATGTACTAAAAAATGTTTTGAAGCACCTCTTTTTGTGGTGGTATGAAATTGGAAACAGAGTGGATAAATAACTGGGGAATGACTGAATAAGCTATGATATATAAATATAATGGAATAATATTTTGTAAGACATAAGCAGGTTGATTTCAGCAAAGTTTGGAAAGATTTAGAATGAACTGATACTGAATGAAGTGAACAGAGCCAGGAGAACATTATACACATTAACATTAAGATTATGTGATGATCAACTATGATAGATTTAGCACTTCTTAGCAATAAAGTGGTCCAAGACAATTCCAACAAACCCTGGGATAGAAAATGCCATCCACATCCAAAGAAAGAACTATATGGAGACTGAATGAAGATCAAAACATCCTATTTTCACCTTTCTGTTGTTTTGTTTTGGTTGTTTCTTTCCTGTGGTTTTCATTTTTTTCCTGATTTTTCTTTCACAACATAATTCATAAGGAAATATTTTTTAAATGATTGTCCATCATCGCTGGTGGAATTGTGAATACATCCAGTCATTCTGGAGAGCAATTTGGAACTATGCTCAAAAAGTTATCAGACTGTGAATATCCTTTGATCTAGCAGTGTTACTACTACTGGGCTTATATCCCAAAGAGATCTTAAAGAAGGGAAAGGGATCTGCATGTGCAAAAATGTTTGTGGCAGCCTTTTTTGTAGTGGCCAGAAACTGGAAACAGAGTGGATGCCCATCAATTGGAGAATGGCTAAATAAATTGTGGTATATGAATATTATGGAATATTATTGCTCTGTAAGAAGTGACCAGCAGGATGATTTCAGAAAGGATGATTTGTAGAGAGACTTGGATGAACTGATGCTGAGTGAAATGAGCAGGACCAGGAGATCATTATATACTTCAACAACAATACTATAAGATCAACGAAACAGTTCAAATAGAGCAGTAATGAATTGAACCAGCTATACCCAGTGAAAGAAAGTGACTATGAACCACTACATAGAATTTCCAATCCCTTTATTTTTGTCCACCTGCATTTCTGATTTTCTTCCCAGGTTAATTGTACACTATCTCAAAGTCTGATTCTTTTTGTACAGCAAAATAACTGTATGGACATGTATACATATATTGTATTTAACTTATACTTTAACATATTTAACATGTATTGGTCAACCTGACATCTGGGGAAGGGAGTGGAGAGAAAGAGGGGAAAAACTGGAACAAAAGGTTTTGCAATTGTCAATGCTAAAAAATTACCCATGCATACATCTTGTAAATAAAAAGCTATTTTAAAAAATGATTGTACATGTATAACATATCAGATTGCTTGCTGTCTTGGGGAGGGAAGAGGCAGAGAAGGAAGGGATTAAAAATTTAGAACTCAAAATCTTACAAAAATGAATGCTGAAAACTATCTTTATACAGAATTGGAAAAATAAAATACTATTGAGAAAAAAATAAAATAAAATTTGGATAGGATTGTATACAATTTGAAACTACATAATCCCCCTAAAAAGAAATGACTGCTATACACATTAACTTCCATCCAACTTTTCTTTTTTTAAAGTTAAAAGTCAAATCTTGATACAAAATAAAAATATTGAAAACACTGCCATGGAAATGAAAAAAGAGAGCTTCTTCTATCCTACTTACAAAGTTTTCTTTCACAATTTAGAAAGGATTACATACTATTTGAGACCATATAAACCCAATCTGAGTTTTAAATAAATTTTTTAACATATTTTTTCTCTTTTAAAAGTATTTTTGCCCATAAATAAAAAAATTTTAGATCCATTATGATAGTAGTAAATTATACGACTCCACTGCTAAAACAAGAGTAGGAGCATCAATAGTTATAAAGTCAGCAAACTTAAAATAGGAAATTTCTCTGGCAAGTACATTCACCAACAGCCTGGGTCTTAACCTAGAGTCCTTGGATAGAATTCAAGTAATCTGTGAATTTAGTTGGGGGGGAAAACCCAATAATATTTAAATTTAAATTCACTAACCTCTAACTGTAATTCAGCATTTCCTTCAATATCTGAAGATATATTCTGAGAAGGGGGAAAGATGTTTTATGAGACTGCTCAAAAGCCCCATATCACAAGAAAAGGTTAACAACCCCTGCCTAAGACAATCTGCCTAAACATATGCAACAATATTCATACTCTACCTCAGACTAAAAATTTTCTGTCAATGACACTTCAAAAACCTCTCTCACATCCAATTTCCCACTACCATTCACTGAGTTAAAAACTTTAATTATCATCCCCCTGATATTTACAATTATCTTCCTAATTCCTAGTCTATTTCTCTTTCCTCTTCTTACTCTAATCCATAATTCATTTAAAAATTTTATTATATTTTTGGTCACAATTTGTGAGTTCATATATGTAAACAATACCAATGTGGAAACTCCCTCTACTGAAACAGGCCACTTAACTTTTCTTCAAGTGTCTTACAGAGTTTAAGATAGAGGTTAAGTGACCTCCTTATGGTCAAACAGCTAGTAAGTGACAAAGGCAGGATTTGAGACATATATTTCTTCCTGACTTCAAGGTTCAACTGTCCACTATTCCATGCTTGCCTCTCTTATCATTTATATCTCTTACAAATTAATTTTACTTATATATAACTCTGGTCACATTCTTTTGCTTAAAAATCATTATGGAGTTTTACTGACCACTAAGTAAAATACAAGCTTTTTTTTTTTTTTTTCTTCCTATTTTTAAAAACTATTTGGTATCAGGAATGGCTTTTTGAGAAGGAGGAAGGAGAGGAAAATAAGAGAAAAAAATAACAGAAATCTCTTTTAAATATTTTAAGACAAGCAACACCATTGATAAACTTTAATTTAAGCTGAGCTTAAGGTGGCCAAGATTCTAAAGTAAATCCTGACCCCCCATTACTTTTAGCTATTTTAGGTGTCCCCATCTTTTCCACACATGATTAGAGAGCCTGTTCCAATGCTTTATTTAGCAGTCATACTAAAGGTGTACCACAAACATCTGGAAGTTATGTTGTTGCAAGGAAAATTTATAAATAATTTTAACATAAATTTTACATATAGCATTCACAAAACACCTGTCTATCATATGTAAATGCCAACTGCAAAATGTGTGAGACTACAAACTCACAAAACAACTCAAAGGGAAACTACATACTGTCCAAGTCTCCCAACCCTCTCATTGTACTGCCAACTTAAATCTTTAATATGCTGTTATTTCTCATGGCAAAGAATATTGTGCTGTGAATAAAGGAAAACTGCTGCTTTTGGCATTTAAAAGACACTAAAAAAAAAAATAAAAGAAGAAGACAAGGGTGCATGGAAGAGCACAAAATTCCTGTTCACGTCCTCCAGTCAAAATTGTAGTCACTACTTTAGAAACGAGAAATTTCAGAAAATTATTTAACTAGCAATTTCAAAATCCTAAGTTTTTAATTAACCTTGAAATAACAGAGTTTAGCTAGAAGTAATCTTAATCTGGAATCCAGAAGCTAAAGTTTCCTGCCCTTAATTATACAAAACTTTTTAATGCTGATTATTTTCTAGTTAACTTTAATAAAATGCTTACCTCAGTAAGGCCTTTAATCTTCAAGTATCCACAAAGGTAAGAGTTCTCCATATCCACATGCTAGAAATAATACATACAATCCTG
The DNA here is from genome assembly GCF_048593235.1 of Sminthopsis crassicaudata. Classification (NCBI taxonomy): domain Eukaryota; kingdom Metazoa; phylum Chordata; class Mammalia; order Dasyuromorphia; family Dasyuridae; genus Sminthopsis; species Sminthopsis crassicaudata. Next base: position 509,901,481 of record NC_133617.1, read on the forward strand.
TTAGAGAAGTATGAAGCAAAAGATAACTCTGTAATGGTTATACTTTAAAGCTATGAAGTATTCTGGAACCTATTACGCTCTATCAAGCAAGACTATACTATACAACCATGGATGAGATCATCATTATTCAAAAATTTATCCAGGAGTAAAAACTTTTTAAAACAATTCAGCAATTATTGCACAATTCCCAATATGTGATATGTAACTAGTAAATGCTCACTAATGAATTATGATGCTTTCCTATGCATTCTCCTTCTAATCAGACAAACTTCTTTAACTAAAGATCAAAACTAAAATGCTTTTCTTGAACAAGAAAGGTATATTCAAACATCATCTGGGTATTTTCAACAAAAATCTCCTATAATCTCCTTATATATATGCCACCTTTCTCCAAGTCAAACCTCTCTTTTATTTATATGCCTGATACCAGACTTTACTCTCAATTTATTACTCTTTATTCTATCTCATGGCTATTTTTCACCAACTCTAGGAGTATTGTTTCCACCCAATCACTAAATCCTTTTCTGTCTGTCTTGACATCATTCCCTCTGGCTCACTATTAATAAAACCATGCAGAAAACAATTATAAATCCCATTAACATTTTGTGTTGCCAAAAGTATGAGTATGTTTTCTAGGTAGATGAAAATTATCCTAAGGAACAAAATTTCATTTAACCATTTTGGGATGAGAACCTTTCTTTAAAAAAAAAAAAAAAAAAAAATATTAATATACTGCCTTTCTTCTTAGATAAATAACAGCATAATTTAACATTTTCTTGACTCAAGATTACATCAAAAATGTTTTCAAACTATACTGAAATATAGTAATATTTATAAAGTAACATTAATGAAGTTCATAAGACAATTTGCTCTTAAAGAGAAATGTTCCGGGGCTATTATTGCTTATTTAGTCCATGCTCACTGTACTCTGAGAACTTTGTCTCCTCCTTTTCAATGAGATATCTTAAGCAGACAGCTGCTGTCAACTCTTCCTTATTACTTATAATCTGCTGGTTTTGGAGACATCAGATATCCAAGTCTCTCAGAAATAGAGAATACAGCTTTTATGTGACTGTCTCATAGTTTTTCCTACATGAGTCTGTCTATAACTTTATTCTAAGAGGGTTAAGGTTGCTTTCAGAAATCTGACCTGAAATATAAAAACACACGAATAGGTTCAATAATGTGCTGTAGACTTGTTACAACTTATGACTTCATAAAGTCATAGAATTTTTGAGACTTGAGTTTACTTTCCTCAACAATTTACAGAGGAGGAAAATGAAAAGTCACTATCACTTCAAAAAGTTGTAACTCAAGACTTTTGCCCATTACCCTTCTTTTTTAAAAGGATAGACACAACAGAGACTGGTCCAAGATTTCCATCTACTGAGGATCAACCAAAAACATTACTTCTCAGACCTTTAGTTTGGTCTAGAACTTAATACTATATTCTGCCTGCTGGTTTCCCAAAGAACTCTTTTAAGGTGGCAGACTTTAGTGAGCACTTTTCAATTATCATCAGGCATTAAGCTTTCTCTAGCCAGTTCTATATACATAGTATACATACTATTTAAATAGTATGTATACATATACATATAGAGAACTGAAGAAAAGCCTCTTTCTTACAAGATTATATAAAACAACCTCCTGTTTGTAACTCAGTTTTAATTCTTTTCAAAATAACTCTGTACTCTTGATTCAATTTCTTTATACTAAATTACTGGTCTTATAAGTAGACAATTTATTCATATATTCCTATTTCCTCTATTATTTTATACAAGACACCATCTTTGATTATTTAACATGAAACTGGCAGAACATGATGTAAAATGGGGCTGCTAGTAACCGAAATACTATTTTTGTCTTAAAAAAATCAAAAACATAGGAAACACTTTGAAGGAAAATAACTTTTATATTTATTATTTAAATTACAACTTGTCATAACTTTTATTATAATAACTTAAAGGTTAGTATCAACACTTAGTGGAGCATTTCTACCAGAATGGTTAGATGCCTATATTTTGGAATTTAATACTGCTACATCCATTTTCAAAACAAACACTTGAGATTTTTAAAGAACCACAAAACTCCCCCCAACAAGATTCAAATGTTAAGAGGTATTTGGAACATCTCTGTAACAGCTGGAAGATAGGGAGATTAAAGAGATTTTGTGAATGAAACACAAATACTTTTAAATTATCTTCTGGGAAATAGAAACCCTGGGATTCCAATCCTTCCTCTGCCCCTTGTCAACTATGTAACCCACAGACAACTCAAAAATCCCCTCACTGTCCTCACATCTAAAAGTAGAGATTGATCTCTGGGATCTTTCAATTCTAGACCACAGGATCCTATGTATCCTTTGGAGCCAAAGTATTTGAGCTTGATTTGATGTAACTTACTAAGGTATGACACATGAAAACTGTATTTTAAATACTTCCATGTATTAGAAGTCTGGTGATGTATCATGAAACTGACTTGCTCTAACAAGTTGCAATAAAAACCTTTACTATTATATTTATGTATATATCTGTATAACATTTCACAATTATAAAATGCTCATATTTTTGGAGTCATAGATATTATTTCACTGGATCATCAGCACTATGATATTTAGCATATATAATATCATTCCCATTTTATGGATGAAGAAATTAAGTGCTTTTCTCAAGGTCACAGCTGGTTGGTTGGTGGCAGAGTTGAGTTAGGTCTTTCTAATTCTAAGATCAACAATGCTCTTTCCACTACACAGCACTATCTAAATTATAAATGATATATAAAGTTCTAATCTACAATCCTGTGTATATATGCAGCATTCACTGAAATCAATATATCTGAGGACTTAAGTGAAGGAAAGATAATTGGGTGATACACATATTTGATGAATTGAGTTGCTGGTTTTGTTTTTTGCTTTTGCAGTTGTGACCTGGCTAATATTTTTCAAAAGTAACACAAAAGAACCAGAATGTCCTACATTTTACCCTATATTTCATCCATTCTGGCCAAACCAACCATTATGAAGTCTGAAATTAACAAGAAGATTGCAATAAAAAAACAAAAAACAAAAACAAAAAACCAAAAAAAGGACCCAACAGAATATATGATTATTACAAAACTCCTTTCAAGAGAATCTCAAAAATGAAAATGGTAGAAGGAAATAGGCCACAGGGAGGGAAGTCCCCAGGTTTCTCATCTGAGAAATGAATCCTGGAAGATGAAGCAATAAGAAGACTAGTTTCTATGATAAACAGCCACCTCACCAATCCACCTGCAGAACAACTACAGCCTTTACTTGATGTGATTATAATTACATTAAGGTAAGCTACCTTTGAGTTCTCTTATAACCATCAACTTTGGGCTTCTACTGTTAGCTGTTTTAAACTTCTAATCCTCATCCTGATATAAAATAACAAATTTAGTAGACTTATTCTTATCCTTTTCAATGATACACTTGCCTAAAGTGCCTAAAACTTTTAAGATTGTCCTCAAATGTGAAAAAGTTAATTATTGAACTGATTAATATCAAAAGATATAACAATCAAACCAGACTGACTTCTATACTTTACTGACAGCTGTTTCCATGAAAGGAATCCACAAAGAGGAATTTGGGGACAAGAAACAAAAATTCTTTCATCTCATATGAGCATTTTATAATTGTGAAATGTTATACAGATATATACATAAATACTGGCCATCCTCTAGAGCTTTCACTAAGATTTTTATGAAGTACTATAAAAACATTTGCAACTTACTCTTTATGAAGGATGCACAATTTGGGAAATAGAAAAAGCCTGTTACATACTGTTTCCAAAATTCCGGAAGAAGCACTAAGCAAGTCCCTTTTCCTTGTCTTTTGGAAATATTCTTTTCTGGAATGGAAAGGTGTTTGATGCCCCTTTCTTCAAGTTCATAGGTTTATCAGGGAGACAAAAGGGATCCATGACACAAAAAAAGTTAACCCCTGCCCTAAAGTTAACAAAAGGAGGGCTTCCCATTTGTCTTTTGAATAAAGACCTATTTGATCTGAAGCAATATACAAGACCCTCTTAGACCAAAGAGAAAAATAGAGCAAGGGTAAAGACTAAGTTGTCCATCCCTTTTATCCAACCAGTGAAACATTTCACATTACCATCTTAGGCAAATCCCTCCTAAATTGTACAGATGCTAGGAAAGATTTCCAGTCAGCTCAGTAAGAGGAACTGATGTAAGAAGGAAGAGCTCTTTATATGAGGTTCAGAGAGAGCATGAGTGCTGTTTGAAGGGAGCTTTTTTAGGAGGGACTAATCAGACCTTCTCCCTTCAGGAAAAGTGAAGGTGGGAGTGGTTGTGGATCAGGTGTATGAGGAAATAGAGGTGAGGTATGGAAGAAAGTGGGGCAAGTTGTGAGGCTTCACTGGTTATGTCAACTAGGTAGCAGGTCTCCAAATGTTCAATCCTACGATAGAAACTGGATGAGGAGGAAATGAGAGGTTCTCCATGGAGTAAGAAGAGTATGCAGGATCAGAGCCTTTCTAATGAATGGGAGACTAGGGATATGTCTTGTGCAGTGGGATAAAAGTGGAGGTGAGAGCAGACTGGGCAATATAAGCTTAGATTGAATAACATAGCACCTGATGTGTATGGAGAGAGAGTGGTCAATAGGTAGGACTCAAGAGAATGTGAGGGCCCTGGAAGAAGTGATGACAGATGTTAGGGAAGTATGAAATCTGACGTGTGTAGGTAGAGAAAGACTAAAAGGAGGAAATAGAAGGTGAATGTTTTCAGAGTAAAAAAGGGATGGAGATGAGGGATGGCAGAGGCTGGAGTCTCCAGGAGAGTGGGGTGAAGTGGAAAAGGGTAGTACAGGTGAATATTGTGGGAGGCTGAGGTGAGGAAGGGAAAGGTCAGACTCTGACAAGACAGAGAAAGGAGGTAAATCAGAAAGGGGGGGCATGGGGATAGGGAAGAACAGCGTTTTTTTTGGGAAGAAGGAATTGAGAGAGAGAGCTAAGAATATGGGAAGGGAAGGAAGAGGAGGATGTAGTGAAGCGGAGCCCCCTCCCCCATTGGTTGGTGGATGGGTGTCAGTGAGGGCTCTAACAATGGGGAAGTAGGATGGGATGGAAACGGGGAAAGAGTTCCAGGAGGCCAGGATATAGAGAGAGTGAGCTGGGAAGGAGACGAGGACTTGATGGGCGCCCAAAGTGAGAAAAGAGGCGGCCCGAATATTGTGAGGAATAGGAAGAAGACAGAGGGGAAGGGGGTGGGGGGTGAAGCGGCCGGAGGATACGGAAAGGCGGCCAGAACACGGGGGAAGGGAGCGGTAGGGAGGACGCTGCCCTGGCCGGGGGCCGCTGGCTGCGGGGAACGAGCGTGCGGGGCAGGAGCGAGAACACAAGGGGAAGAAGGAAAGGAGGAAGGGGAGAAGGCCCGGGCCCGCGCCGGGGCCGGAGGAGGCCGCTCCCCCGCCCGCCCGCCGCTCGCCCGCTCGGGCCCGGTACCTGCAGCACCACCTCCACGTCGTAAGAGTTCCCCTTGCTCTTCTGGTGGCCGCGGAACTTGGAGCCGCTGTAGAGGAGGCTGGTAGCCACGCCGGGCTGCTGGGTGTTGATGGGGGGCGGCGGGATGAGGGACGCGGCGGAGGCGGCCGAGGCTCCGGCCGGCGGGGGACACTCAGTGCGGACCGGCATCTCGGGGTCCCCCCGAGCCAGGGCGGTGGGGTGGGGGAGGGGGGAGGGGAAGGGAGAGGAGGGGGGAAGGGAAAGCCGGGGAGGGGGGGAGAAGCCGCCGCGGCCGCCGCGCGGGAGCCGGAGGAGGGCGGGCTGACCGAAGGGGCCGGGCGCGCGCAGGCGCGCGGGATGAGGAAGGGGAGGGGAGGGAGAGAGGGAGGGAAGAGAAGGACGCCCACCCTGCTATTGGCCGACTAGCTACTCCAGCCGCGGACGGGTGCCGGAGGACTAAAGAACAGGGCCTCCCCTTCCCAGGTTGCCCCCCCCTCCCCGCCCCTACTTACACACTCACACGCGCAAGCGCACACAGACCCATAACCCCCCCCACCCACACACATACTTACACACACATAGACACATTCACTAATTCAGGCCAATTGGCTCCGACCCGTCGAGGGGGCGGGAGCAGTTTTAGTCGCTCCTTCTCCCTATTGGTTGGTGTGGGCCACACGTGTCGAGAGGTCAAAAGCCTTCTGGGATGTGTAGTCTTTGCTTAGAGGCGGAACGCGTTCGTGACGCTGATTGGCTGAAAGGGCGCGAAGGTGACTGGCCGGTAGTAGCTAGGGGTCAGATGGCGGCGCCCTGAAGAAATTGAACTTCTCCTGCAGTGGGAGAATTCTGCAGACAGGTCCAGTGCAACTATCCAAACCGGAAGAGTTTGGGAGCTCTTTCTTCCACCCTTCCGTCCCCTCTTCGATTAATCCCTATCTCCATCCAAAGGTGCCATGTGGCGAAGCTGCTTTCGGTTTGGGGCTGGTGGTGGGACCTTCCCACGCCGTCCTTGCCTTCTCCCTGCTTCCCCCTTAGGACCGGGTAGCCAAGCCTGGTCGGCCCCGGGGCTCTCAATCCCTCGCCGGGCTTACGTCCCCCCCGCAGGTAAGCGCTGGCTGGAGGCCCGGCTTCGGCCGCCAGGCTGCCACCGCCTTCGGCCGGGTCTGGGCCGCGCTTAGCTCGGGTGGGCGGGGGAGAGAGAATCCACCTCGGCGGGATGAATGAATGTACCTTCTTACAGGTAGGGAAACTGAGGTCAGAGCAAGGCCCAGTCCCTCAGCCGAGTGTCCGCTCTATCAGCGGACTTTTTTGTAAAGTAGCCCTAGGTCCAGGGTAGTGGGGTCCAGTGGTCACCCATTTCAGGAAAAATATTTTGAAGCATGTACCCCTCATGTATGTGGGTATGTCTATCTACGTGTGTATATGTGTATATCTGGATATAGATCTATTTATGTTATAGATCTCTATTGCTAGATCAACTACTATCTAGTTATAGGAAGCTATAACTAGATACAGATGTAGATTTAGATATCCAGATTATTTGTGTAGATGTGTATAAAGATATATTAGATAGATATGTATATAGAGAGGTATATAATTTAAAACCACTTTTGGGACACTGTATGTATATTATAAATATGTGCTTATGTGTAATCATATATATATAATAAATTACATCCTTACTGTACATGCAGGGTCCCAGCTGGGTTGTTAATTTGAATATTGGGTTGTAATGGTAAACTTAGTTTAAAAAAAAATTACAAAGAACCAAGTGGAAAAAGTAAATACTTACTAAACCATGATACTTACTTTTTAGGCCTATCCATGATGTGCTAAAGTATTTTTTTCTTGTTGAAATTTGGCTAGTTAATTTGTATTGCAAGTTAAAATCTGAGGTTTTAATATTTTTAACAAATGGATTCAAGGCCTGCTAAAACTTTTCATTTGAAAAACTTAACTTTATTTTTTTAAACTTTGAAGATATAAGGATTTTTAAATGACAGTACACATCGTTTTTTGGCCACAAAATACATTATGGAATTATTTCCAAGCATCCATTTTCAAAAATAGTCACATTATTAAAACTTGTCATAAAAACATTTCCTTTATATTGAAAGAACAGATTTAAGTTAATTTCTTCTTAAATAATAGCTAAGTACAGTATTACTATTATTGACAGCCACTTTTTTAGCAGAAAATATCACTTTTTTTTTTTGGTAAAAGAAATATATATAACTTATTTGTAAGTATCTCTGGCTATCACTGTATAAGCAATGAAAATCTAGAGTAGTGCAGCCGATTTTCTGGTCATTTCCCAATCACATTAATCAAACAGATTGCTGCTTTCCTAATGACAGCAAGCTAGAGTGAACTGGTAATTAATGATCCTTTTACTTTTTAAAATTTTCATGTGAGTGTGGAGGCAATGGGCTAAATATTCAGTTAATTTGATCAATGTGGCTAACCAAACAGATAAAATTTAATATTTCTCCTTTCTTCTAAAATGAAATCTTGGATAATAATAGCAATCCAAGAGGCACCAAGCCATCATGAGTTGATCTGGGGTTCAAGGTATTATTATGCTGGTATCTGGAGGTTGTGGGAGATGGATTTGCATACCTGCTGGGATTGGTTTTAGTGATAGAGTAGAATGGAAGAGATTTGGGATGCTAAAATAGGGGAAGTATTGAGCAATAATGGTTAAAGGGGATAGTGGGGTTGCATTTGAGCAGTACCTGATTATTAGATATCTAGTATGGAGTAGCTGTGACTCATCTTCTGATTTGCTGATCCTCCACCTACTAGCCAACTCCCTTTCTTCCTCTCTCTCCCCTAATACATTTTCTGAGATTTATACATTCTACTTTGGAGATCACTGGTGTAAAGAAAAGCAGAGATCCTTATGAGTTCCCATAGGTCAAATTTGATAGCTATTTGCCACCTATTCTTTAAGCATCAATTCTTCATCTGGTAGACTGTCTTTTCTAACTTGAAATTTAGGATTGATGCCTCCCCTTTCCCTCTCTCTACTGCAGAGTTGGGGTGGGGCAGGGAGAGAAAGCCAGTTGGCCAAGCCAAGTAGTCTTCCAGCATTCAATATTCTTTACCCTAATATAATTGCTATTGGAAAGATTTCTGACTTATCATCACTACTTAGAAAATAATTTTAGTCATTCAGAGTTTTCATCAAATATTAGACCTTTCTCGGAAATTTACTGTGGAAATCAGGTGACAAACCTTCCTAAATGAATGTAGCATTTATTAGATGTAAAGCACTGTGCATAGAAATAGAAAATTAAGCCATTCTTTCTCCCAAGAGGCTCACATTCTACTGGGGAAACTCCATATGGAAAGTTTCACTTTTGAGTTAAATGAAAAGGCTCTCTGGTCCTTAGGGTGCAGCAACAAAGCAGGTGATGATGATTCATCTTTAATATCATTTCCACTAACAAAATCATATCAGTTTCTGATATTGAACTATTTGAACACTGGGTTAAAAGCACTGCAATTCCAAAGAGAGATGGTGTTCAAGATGTTAACTGATTGAGTTGGTCCATGGAGCTTCCTGTTACTTCCTTACTATGTCCTGAAGCTTCTGCTGAATGGGTTTTCTTGTCCTGTGACTTCATCCAACAGCTCCATATACAGTGGTCCTATGCAGTAGATCTGAAGGAACTCAAAAAAAGGCAAACTAATGCTTTGTGTTTGTCCTGTCTTTTTTCTCCAAAAAGTATCTGATGTTGGAAAGACATGGTTAAAAGGTGATTCTTTTAGAAAAGGGTAAATGACAAAACAGATCCTAAATCAATATGCTAGACCTACTGAGGCTACAAATTAAAAAGCGAAAATCTTTGCTATAGAGTTTTCATTAAGTGAAGACAATGCACATTCAGTGCAGTACAAGGTAAAATGAAGTAGCAAACACTAACAAAAATAAAGACTCCCCTATTTGGCATTTGAAGCCTTCCACAATGTCTTCAACATGGTCTTCTCAGTTGAGAGGACTTTACTGGCATTATATTCCCCTTACTCTTTTTCTAAATTGATCTACTTCCATTTCCCTGGTCATGGTATTCGATCTTTGCCCAGTCTCCTTGGAATTTCTGGAGTCCTTCAAGGCACAGCTCAAGGGCCACATCCTTCAAGAGGCCTTTCCTGGTGGCTCTGAAGTTGTAAATCCCCTTCCATCCCTGCACCATCATCAGTCACTATATTTATTTTATAAAAGGTATCTGGAAAATCCTCATGAGCTTTAAAGCTACTAAAGATTAAAACTCAATAAGACTTGGCACGTCAATTTACTAATCTGCATACCTGTCCTTCTAGTGGAATTAGTAAGTTTGAGGACAAGACTGAATTATTTTTATATTTGTATAACTGTTGTTTAGTAAAGATCTTGGCACTTAAATTCTTTGTTGATCAACTGACTAGGAGAGTCATAGAGGAGTTGGTAACTTAACTTTGAGAATTCAAAGATAGTGATTGTGAGAGGTGAAGAAGTGGAGAAAGAAACATAACAGACACAGGAGATCGCTTCTTCAGAAGCAGAAGATGGACTGTCAATTTTGGGGATCAGCAGTCTGGTATATTGGAAGGGGTGCTGAATTTGCACTCTAAGACTTTGAGTCTGCTACTTAATACTAATATAATTGTGGGCAAGTCATTTCCTATTTATGGGCTCCAGGTTTTTTTTAATCTGTAAAATAAATTGAGTAAGATAACTTCTAGCTACAATACCAGTAGTCCACTTAGGCTAGACCAAAATGTTCATGAAGGAGAACAGTCTGAAATAACACTGAAAAGTTGTAGGTGGGAATCAAATTGTGAAAAAGCTTAATTGACAGGCTAAAGAATTTACATTTTATCCTATAGGCAATAAGGACTCAATGAAGACTTTTGAGCAAGTATATCAGAATGGCTAGATTTGTGCTTTTAGAGAAATTATTTTGTCTGCAGTTTAGAATGATGAGAAACTAGAAGCAAGGAAATGAGATAGAACTAACACCTATAAAGGTTTTTTCAGCTAATATAGAACGTATGTTGTCCATCAGTATTTCAGAAGTGCTCTCAGGAGTAATTTAGTGTGCTAAATGCTAGATTCTTAACATTAGTTATATTAAACTTATCTGGTAATTCTAAATTGCATTCACTAACAAACACTTAAATTAAAAAAAAAAAATCCCAATATTTACCCAATCTTGGTCATGTGGGTATTCGTATTTGCTTTATGAGGGATATAAGAAAATACAGTTCCTGGCCTCTTCCTTAGGAGTATGCAACCCATTTGGAGAAAGCAAGGCATAAACATATAAAGATCAAATGCAAGAAATACATGAAGGCATTAATTGCCAAGCGAGTGGCATATATAATTAATGTTATGAGTTTGGAGCAGGGAAAGTATTCTCTGGAAGGACAAAGCTTTATAGAGGCTTTGCTGGATAAGTAAGTTTCAGATAATATAAAGAATAAAATTATCAAATAACATCATGAAAAAAGTCAGAACAGTCCTAGGTGTACATAATAAGGAAAAACAATGAAAATAGTATGTTTTCATCTGCATTCAGTCTCCATAGTTCTTTCTCTGTCTGTGAATGTCATTTTCCATCACAAGTCTTGGAATTGCCTTGTATCACTGCTTTGCTGAGAAGAAATGTCTTATCATAGTTGATTATAATACATTGTTGCTGTTACTGTGTATAACGTTCTCCTAGTTTTGCTCATTTCAGCATCAGTTCAGGTAAGGCTTTCAAGGTTTTTCTGAAACTAGTCACACCAGACAGCTGTTTTAAAAGATCTAGTGGGATAGAAAGTGATCCTATAGGTGATTACTAGGAGATGATTAAAAAGATAGCTTGGAGCTATAATGTTGAAAATCTAGATTATAGGTCAAAGAAAAGTTGTTTTTCCACTTAATAGTATTTTAGGGTGTTTTTTTTTTCCTATTACACATAAAAGTAGTTTTCAGTATTTTTGTAAGATTTTTGAGTTCCAAATTTTCCTTTCTTCCTCCCTAAGACAGCAAGCAATCTGATATAGGTTATACATATACAATCACGTTAAACATATTTCCACATGAATCATGTTGTGAAAGAAAACTCGATAAAAGGGAAAAACCATGAGAAAGAAAAACAATGAAAATAGTATGTTTTCATCTGTATTCAGTCTCCATAGTTCTTTCTCTGTACGTGAATGCCATTTTCCATCACAAGTCTTTTGAAATTGCCTTGTATCATTGCTTTGCTGAGAAGAAATGTCTTATCTTAGTTGATCATCATACACTGTTGCTGTTACTGTGTATAGTGTTCTCCTGGTTTTGCTCATTTCAATATCAGTTCATGTAAGTCTTTCAAGGTTTTTCTGAAATTAGCCTGCTCATTGTTTCTTATAGAACAATAGTATTCTATAACATTCATATACCACAATTATTCCCAAATTAATGGACATCCACTTGATTTCCAATTCCCTGCTTCTACAAAAAGAGCTGCTATAAATATTTTTATATAGGTCCTTTTTCTCTATTTTAAGATCTCTTTGGGATAATAGATCCAGTAGTGGCATTACTAGATCAAAGGCTATGCATAGTTTTATAGCCTTTTGAGCACAATTCCAAAGTGCTCTCCAGAATGGTTGGATCAGTTCACTACTCCAGCAACAGTTGTCTCACATCCCCTCTAACATCATTTTCTTTTTCTGTCATCTTAATCAATCTGAGAGGTGTGAGGTGGTACCTTAGAGTTGTTTTAATTTTCATTTCTCTAATCAGTAGTGATTTGGAGCATTTTTTGTATGACTATAGATAGCTTTGATTTCTTCTGAACACTACCTGTTCATCCTTTGACCATTTATCAATTGGAGAATGACTTGTATTCTTATAAATTTGACTTAGTTTTCAATATATTTGAGAAATGAGGTCTTTGTCAGAAACACAGGCTACAAAAATTGTTCCTCATCTTTTTGCTTCCCTTCTAATCTTGACTGCATTGGTTTTGTTTGTGCAAAAGCTTTAATTTACTGTAATTGAAATTACCAATTTTGTATTTCATAATGTTCTTTATTTCCTGTTTGGTCATAAATTCCTCCCTTCTCCAAATATCTGACAGGCAAACTATTCCATGTTCTACTCATTTGCTTATGGTATCATCCTTTATGTCTGAGTCATTAACTCATTTTACCCTTATCTTGGTGTGAGATGATGGTCTGTGCTTACTTTCTGCCATATTATTTTCTTTTTTTTTTTTAATTTATGCATTTTTTTTCCCTGAGGCTGGTGGGGTTAAGTGACTTGCCTAGGGTCACACAGCTAGAAAGTGTTAAGTGTCTGAGATCACATTTGAACCCGGGTCCTCCTGAATTCAAGGCTGGTGCGCTATCCACTGCGCCACCTAGCTGCCCCCCGCCATATTATTTTCTAGTTTTCCCATAAGTTTTTGTCAAATAGTGAAAATCCCAGAAGCTGGAATCTTTGTGTTTATCAAACAATAGATTACTAGTGACTATTGTATCTTACAAACCTACTCTATTCCACTGATCCACCACTGTTTATTTCTTAGCTAGTACCAACTGGGTTTGATGATTCACACTTTATAATACAGTTTTAGTTCTGGTATGGCCAGGCTACCTACTTTTGCATATTTTTCCCCCCATTCTCAAGGGAGAGTTTTTGAAGTTGTGGGCAGTTTTTAAAGCAGGAGAGTTGTAATATGATAAAAGTGATTTAGGATCTTTAATTTGGCAGTATAAAGCAGTCGTGGTGTCAAACCCAAATAGAAATGGAGGCTGCAGGTCACATATTGACTTGGTTTACAAATACAGTGTTATCTATGTTTTATCATATTTTTATTTTGTCCATTATTTCCCAATTACATCTTAATGTTAGAAAGAGCCGTAAAGGGAACATTGCAGTGATTCCAACAGAAGCAAGAGCCTCACTGATGTGAAAATGGAAAAGACATTGTAAGAGAGATATTGTGAAAGAATAATGAGCAAGACTGGGTATATTTGGTGTGTACTGCAGAGTTTTAATCTTGGGAACATTTGGTTAAATAATGACAGTTATGCTGCAATTGGGTCTTGGTTTGCTTTATCTCAAACCACTCACTGCCTGTGGACCAATAAACATAAATGAATGCAAAGTCACACCAGATGGAGCTGTTTTAAAAGATTAAAGGAATATAGTCAACTGTATTCTAGAAACATTGTGGGAATTGTAGTTCATGGGGCATAGAGTCTGAAAGATTAACTTCCAATAAGAAAATTGAGATAAAAGGACAAAAAGGTGTTGTAAGAATTTAATTTTTCTAATGATGGGAAGAAAGTGCATATCCATAAACTAATTATAGTATATATCTATTTCATAAGAGAAACCAGTCACTAGATTTTTAGAAGCAGCTTTCTTTCTATTGGAAGATGTTGTTTCCATGGTTACTCTAATGTGGGTATGCTCTTAGAATTGCAGCAGAAAAGGGTCTTTGGATGTTTCATATGCCTAAGTGGTCTTCCTAGCAAGGCTGTAAACTCCATAAGGGGAAGGAATTATGCTTGTATACAATTACATCTCTTTTATTCTTCATCATTAAAAAAATATGCTCTTCCAAATGCATGGATTTTCCAGATAACTAAGCTCATCAAACCTTAACTATTTTAAATGAAAATCTTTCTAAAATGTATTATTTGTGACCCTGTCTTCTTAAACAGATCATAATTTTTCTTGATTACTCAACATCATTATATATTAACTTATTTATTGAATATTATCTATGTATATTATTAATACATTTTTGCTCCTTTTCTCAGTCTTTCAGCTATAATTTCTCTGCTATCCATATGCAGCCTAATAATATTCTATCTTTTCCACTCCAGTTCATAGGGTTTGTGTGCCTTAATGGATAAAAGCAGGTGCTTTAGAAATGAGTAAATCAAGCGCCTTAGAATTATGTGTTAAGAATAAGTAGGCTTGAAGCAGATAGAGTACCAGTCTTGAAGTCAGTAGGACCTGAGTTCAAATATGCCCTCAGACACCTAACACTTCCTAGCCGTTGTGACCCTAAGCAAAGTCACTTAAACTCAATTGCCTCAGAGAGAAAAAAAAAAAAAAAAGAATAGGCTTAAACCTTTGAAGTCTGAAGTGCAGATTTAAGCACTTTTTTTTTTTTTAACTTTATTTTTCTTGGTTTTGGGGGGGGAGAAACATGGCTGATATGGAAATGTTTTGCATATCTTCACATATATAATGAATTTTTTTTTTTTTTTTTTTTTTTGGCTTAGGCTATTGAGGTTAAGTGACTTGCCCAGGGTCACATAGCTAGGAAGTGTTAAGTATCTCAGATCACATTTGAACTCAGGTCTTTCTGTCTTCAAGGCTAGTGTTCTATCCACTGCATCACCTAGCTGTCTCAAATATAATGATTTTCATATATTGTCTTCTTGATGGGTTGGGGAAGGACTGGAGAGAGTGAAGTAATTCAAAACTAAAAATTAAAAATTTAATGCAAAATAAATACCAAAAAAAAAAAAGAGCAAATAGTCTTGGCATGAGAGCCCATGGTCCTATCTTCTGATTAAAATATATAGTTTTTGTGCTCTTTGGCTTTCAGACTGTAAGAAATCTGACCTTCACAAAAGTGAAAATTAACTATATTGCCAATACATTCCCCAAAGTGTGTGCCCAGCACAATTTTAGGTATTTAGTAGGCCTCTACTACTTATGATGTATATTATAGATCATTTGAGGTCACCTTGTTTAGACCCTTTGTCAAGGTAAGCAATTCCTGAACCATTCTATTTTCTTCAAATGACTCCTGGAAAGGAGATTTTGTAACCCTTTGTAATATATTCCAGAAGGAATCACCTTTACAGTTGAATATTCCTTTTCATGTCCCCAAATACTGTTATTGCAATTTAACCTTTTCCCTTTTTTTCCCCCCTAAAGGGTAAAAATTAGTTTTCATTCATGGTAACCCTTCTTTCACTTGGAGAGTGAACTTAACTAAATTTAGCCCTTAGCTTCCTTTACCAGCCTAAATAAGTCCCTTTATCTTAAAAAGAAAAGTTTTACTATTGCCTTTTGCTTTGATCTCACAATTTTATTTGAAACATACATAAACCCCTTCCTGCTCCACTACATATTGAGCCTTCCCTTGTAATAATAAAGTAAAAACCAGTTAAGCAATGCCAAGGAACACATCAGCCATGAAATGTTTTATCTCCATAAACACCTCACTGCACTCCAGTGCAGAAGGAAAGAACATTGCATCATCTTTTCTTTAGAGCCAAGATTAGTCATCATAATGGCAGTGTTCAATTTCATTTTTTGTTCTTTTCATTTGCACTCTCATAGTCATTGCTTCTATTGTTTTCCTACATCTCTCAACACTGGTCTCTACCAGTGTCTCTGAATTCTTTACATTTTTCATTTGTATTCCAGAATATATCATTGCATTCATGTACCACAGTTTATTTAGACAATCATTATGTTATTCTCCTCCCACTTTACTTCCTGTTCTCTACTACCAAACAAATTGCTGTTATGGATGTTTTGCTCTGTCCTTGGCGGGATATATATATACCCATCATTAATATAAACATTATTTCTTCTGCACCATTCCAAATTGTTTTCCAAAATGCTCAGGTCATTTACAGATCCACCATCAGGATCTTGGCATTCCTATCTTTAGTGTGCAACCACTTCCAGCAGTCCAAAAGACTATTTCCATCTAACCATCTCTGCCAATTTGTTAGGTGAATAAAACCTCAGATTTTTTTAAGTTTGCATATCTATCATTATTTATTTGCAACAAACTTTCATATGATGGCTTAAGGTTCTCAAAAGAATCACAAACTGTTCTTATTCTTTTGACTGTTTCTCTATTAGAGACCGGTCCTACCTTTTATTTGAATTTTAGCTTTTCTCATAGGATCAATTTCTGCTACTCCCTATCTGTTGCTTCTGTTCCATACTTCTACAAACATGCACAGGTCTCCTGAATTCAAAACAAAATACAAAATCATTTTCCCCTAGACACTTTTGACTATTCCAATCTCTGTCTCAGGAAGGCAGTGTGGTCCAATAAAAAGCCCTGGTTGTGGAGTCAGAGGACCAGAGTTTCAGTCTCTCTCTGCTGCTCATTGTGTTCCAATTTGAGCCTTTTGTTCTCCATCTGTAAAATGAGGCATTTGGTGTAGAGTTCCTGTTTGGAGCCTCCCAGCTCTGTATCTGTGATCTGAAGATCTCTCTCAACATTTTAGTGGTATGTTCAGTTTTTATTTTGTATCTTCCTTATGAAGATATGAAGAATTTGAAACTGTATAGTACAGAAGGCCTGGCCAATACTAGCAGAATAAATGGATATCTTTTTATCCCTGGGTCAATTTATAGCATTAGAATGTCTTGTTCATTATTAATTTCCCAAGGTCACATTTATTTTTTAGATATAAGCTTTGCATTTTTGTTCTATATTTGGTTTATGTTCTACTAACAACCTCTTTCCCAGGTATTTGTTGCTATACTTGTATTAACTGAGTTTTCCCCTTAGTTCAGGGTTTGACACAAAATGTATTCCTCTTGAGGTGCTTTTCTTATTTCTGATGGACCATTTTTGTTTTTGTTTTGCCTGATTTATTGAGCTTTCTTTCAATTTTATTCCCATCTCTAATTATCTTTCAAATTGTTTACCTATCAGATCCAATTTAGTCTTTGTAAGCTTTGTAGTCTATATTCCTTGGGTGGTATAGTAATTAGTCACTTTGGTTTTCTTCAAGCATGAAAAACAATAACAACAATTAGGGACAGAGACTCTTATTCCAGATCTAGGTTTAACTTTTTTGTGACTGGGCACACAGAGAATCCATAGAGTTCTGCCATACTTGTTGGATCTTCTAAGTTGTTTATCTTTGATACCTGAATCTAATATATAAGCAAGTCAGAAAATATATACTTGGGAATAAGATCAAAGCAAGTGATTTCAAAGAGCATGCTTCTTGTCAACTGGTCCTATATGGCATTATTTTAAAAGGTAGGTCTGTGATTTCATTAGTGTGTGGGACTCCCAATATAGAGACTACCTTCACTAATGCCCACAGTCAGAATTGTGTCAAAGGCAGGGCTTTAACTCAGGTAATCAGGGCTGACTCTTATCCATTATATCATCCACTTTCTCATAAATATTGTAGTTATTGAAAAAGAAGAAAAAAAAAATCACACAGCCCTTAATCTAGTGCAACCTTGATTTGTACTTATTAAAAGAAACCTCTCTTTACTTAGATTTCACATAGTACTTTGCCTACCTTTCTCTTGCACTTATTTCATTTCCCTTTGTACTGTAATTATGTCTATATGTAGCTTTAGCCCTCATATAGTAAACTACTTTTGAAAGCAAGGTTTGTTATTAATAATCGCATTACTTACAGCAATATAATACACATAGCCAAATTGTTGTTGAATGTTGAAAGTTTGAGTTCTGTCTGATCAATGCTGTGATGACTTTTTAATTCAGAGACGATGAAGCTTACCTCTCTCTTAATATTGAGAAGTGGTAGATTCTAGCAGAAGGTCCAACAAGACTAAAATGATTAAAATGGAATTAGGAAATATTTTAGGAAATAAAAATACAATAGAACATAGATGCTGCTAATTTGTGGTTCTCTAAGTCATAGTCTTAGGGATCCTTCTGTATGGTCTAGTCGCCAGGTTTTCATTTGAGTTTGATAACACTGGGCTATATTGGACATTTTCAGACATAGGCAGTGTTACAAAATGAATAAGCAAGAATCATTGGGAAATCATAGCAATGGGGAAAAAATCAATTTTAAAAAAGAATAAATTATGTTTGAGCTCTTAAGAAAACTTTGTATCTAAGAAATAAGTTTAAATAAAAAAATTTTTTTTTAAAGTTCAAATCCAAGCTCTGGCAGCTACCTGCTATATGATCACCAGGAAGTAATTTCCCTCTCAGGACCTCATTTCCCTCCTCTTTATTTTTATGTTTTTGGGAGAAGACAATTGGGGGTAAGTAATTTACCCAGGGTCACACTGTTAGTGAGTGTCTGAAGCCAAATTTGAACTTGGGCCTTCTGGGCTCCAGGTCCAGCTACCAAGCTGCCCCTTTCCCTTCATCTTTAAACCAGGGATCATAATCCTTATATTTTTTATTTCAGAGGTATTGTGAGAACAGTGCTTATTAATTTTAAAGCACAATGAAAAACAATTAAATATTTATATGGGATACACTAAAACTACTATATGAAAACTGGCAAAATTGTCATCAAGAGTACATATCTGTCTGACACTTTACAAAGCACTGATATATCTGAAGTGGGATAACTCAAATACTGTCCCTCTATACAGATGAAGATCTGAGAGGTTGATATGAGAGGTTAAGTGATTTGTCCAGTGTCACACAGCTAGTAAGTAGCAAATCTGAACTCCAAGTCCACATTGCAAATCCCAAATTCAGTGATCTTTCTGTATTTCCATTGGCCTGTAATAAGGCCATGATACCATAAATTCCCTTAACTTCTTCGGTTCTTTGAATTTTTTTACAGCTCATTTTGATTTTTAATATACATTTGATCATTAATAAGAAGCTTAAATGCAAACTATTTACTTATTCTCCTTTATTTTCACATCCTATATTATTATTTCAACAGGCAAATATCAAAGACCCCAAATGCTCTTAAATCTAAACAAGTAACTTCTATGTATCACATATTTTAGAAGTTTTGTGATGGTTGGCTGGTAGATCTCAAGTTTCCACCTACTTGTTTTTCCTTATTAGTTAAAAAGTCTGTGCAAATTATTGTGAGCTGCCTTTTTTCACCTTCCTCCAGGGTAATGTAGCATGAGTATTTTCATGCTAGGATTTTTCTTCAAATTATTTTCTAAAGGAAGCAGAGGACACAGATTTTTTTCTCTTGAAGGAGAATTTCGTAGCTCCTGTTAAGTACACACAAAAGTTAAAAGTTAATTAGGTTAATTAATTGGGTAGTGAGAAATAGAAAATGCTCTTGGGATCTGTACTTATTGTCTAACATATGCATTATAAAAGAGAATAAAGAATATGCATCCCTATCACATTCAGATGCTATCTTGTATTGAAATAAAAGGTGGAATGGTAGTAGTAAAAGAATGGAATTTATGCGTTCTGTTAGATAAATCATAACCTAAAAGTTGCACACGATAATATAATCAGAGCCAAGGCCAAATCATAAACCTGATTGGTACCTTACAAAACCAGCACATATTGCTTATTTCATGATGATTAAATGTACAGTTTACTCTAGTATGATAATTGAATGTGATTTTTCCTAAATCAGGCCTATTATTAATTACATTGGCATTAATCTTAGTATAGATAGCTGACTCTTTTTCCATAAGCTATTTTGATGATATTTTAAACTATCTCTTTAAAAATTCTTTTTTAATAGAAAGGAAGAAGTTTTATCAGAATGTCAGCATTACACAAGGTGAAGGTGAGTATCTGGAAACTCTTTCTGCCTTTTTAAGGGGTGATTTGAAATACTTTTGTTTGTAATTATCTCAGATGACAGATTATCCTTCTTTTCATTGCTTTCTTTCAGTCAGAATACACTATCTTTAAGTCATATGTCAGTTCAAGTATATAATATATATTTTTTTAATTATTATTTTTATTATATATGATTATTAATAATATAATTATATATAAGAATGGTCATTTGCTTTTATTTATAATTTATAAGAGTTTTAAAATTTGATCTTTCAAGATGGATATGAGATAAACCTGGACCATAGAAAACTGAAAACTCCCAATGCCAAGCTCTTCACTGTTCCCAGCGAGGCACTGGCTGTTGCTGTGGCTACTGAATGGGATTCCCAGCAAGACACTATCAAGTTCTACAC
Organism: Sminthopsis crassicaudata; assembly: GCF_048593235.1. NCBI lineage: Eukaryota > Metazoa > Chordata > Mammalia > Dasyuromorphia > Dasyuridae > Sminthopsis > Sminthopsis crassicaudata. Next base: position 509,921,836 of record NC_133617.1, read on the forward strand.
AATGCATTTGGTGAGAAGTTAAAAGTGAATACAAAGTAAAGATGGCAACAGTCACATGTAATTATTTATCTTCTGATTGATTATTCACTTAATCAATCTTGATCACTTTTTAAACCCTCAGTCAATTTCACCTGGTTATTCTAATACACTCTACACTAGTCCAGTTTAGAGTTCAGAGAGTACAAACTGCTTTTAATATATTAAACAAATGTAATCAGATAGTTATAAAGAAAAACACAACTGGATTATCTGTGCTACTACTTTACATTAGCTTGGATAGCATTAAATCCTTAATAAGTCCAGCATTGTGGATGATAAAAAGAGAAGTAAATAGTATTGGGAAGGGAGAGTTGTTAATGCCCTTATTTCCTAGTAGCCTAGAAAACTACATACAAATCTTAATAATCTTCACAAGATCTTAGTGAGTTAAACATTTTTCATAAACAAGGAAAAAAAATAGTTGAGTTAGAAAACTAGCTTTTGAGTTTGGTGATATGCGCCAACTACTATTGCCATTTCCTGTTTTATCACATAATCCTGAACCTTAATATAGATGAATTTTAGAATTATTATAGCTTTAATTATTATAATTATTCACTTTATTCATATTTTGGGAAGTTTTTAGGTATGCCATTCTTTCTGCTCCCAGTATTTATTTTTCTGCTTCTCTTATCCATATGGACTTGTAATCATACTAGGAGCTGAATAACTCATCATCCTTTGGGGATAGATATAAATAGAAGAAAATACAAATGACTTTGGAAGTGTTTTAAAAAACTATTCAAGTATTTCTTTAAAAAATCATAATCTTAGTCTGTTTATTACACTGGCTTAGTATACTGCTATCATGGTACTAATAGTCATATTGGGGGATTTAAATTTGGAACACCTGTCTCTTGTCAATTTGGAGTGACATCAGTCTCTTACATTTAGCCTCTCTCTTCTTAGATAGTAATGACTTTGTGAAAGGAGAAGTAATTTTACCCCGGGGTCAATCAACTATAATAGTTGCTCTCTCTGCCTTTTGATTCAGACCACACTGTGTAACACATCTTTAGACAACCCATCTCAACGAAACAAAGATCAGCTTATCCAAGCTTCTATGAAGTTTCTGGACACAGACACAATCTGGTAACAGATACTTGGACTAAATTCACATTGTAATGATGGTGAGCTTTAGATTGTCCTATAGCACTTGTCTAAGGAATTATCAAGAGTGATTTTCTTATTTTGTTGTGTAGTTTTTTGTTTTCATTTAGTTGGAGTCAACTAAGCAATGACAACTAAGGAAGACAAGGACCTGTTGAATTCTTAGAAAACATATGTCAAAAGGAAGAATTTTTGCTTTATTGTATCCTAGTAGCCTTGTATCCCCCAATAGAGCATCAGCTATAAGGCTGTTTTTCTGTTTTCAACAAATTCCCACTTCTAGCAAGATTTAAGATATCAGATGGCTCATTAGCTTGGCAGTCCAAGGTTTGAGTCTCAGTCTTAGTTTTACCACATAATAATTCTATAATAATTCTTCTAACTTTTTTTAGCTTCAAGTTTCTTATCTCTAAAATTGGGTATGATAATATTTGTACTACCTAATTAACAGGTTATTGCGGGGAAAAAAAGACTTTATAAGTGATAAAAAGTTACATGTAGGCAAGTTATTATTCCTTTTAATTTAACAGATCAGCTTTTAAAAATTACACCCCTAAAGTAAAAACTTTTATATTCACTAAGAATAAACTAGAATAGATTGAATGGGTCAAGGAATTAATTGGTAACAAAAATTTTGTTATTAGATTAAAGGTGGTATATGGTAATAATCAGAGGTTTTTACTGTCCAAATACTTAGGAAGGGCTCTGAATCCTTTATATTTTTAATTGCCTACCCATCTGGGGTGGGAAATATTAAGGACTGACTCATAGAGAGAGCTATCTTTCAAGATATGGTTGAACTATTTTGGGGAAAAAAGCTTTTTTCAGGTTATCATTTGTAATTTTATTAGATTACTAATAATGAACAAAAAATTGAACTTTTTGGGTTTTTTTTTTGTTTGTTTGTTTTTGTAATACATTAGTTACAGGGTGGAGGAACCAGAGACTTTAGTGGAACTTCAAAAGAATGAGTGGGATCCGGTTATAGATTGGGCAGAAAAAAGGTAAGAGACAAAATCCTCATGAGTTCATATCTTTATTCACTTGTCCAGTGCTTCTCCTTGTGTTGCTATCTTCTTATTTTTATCATATTGGCTCAGCCTTCCCATGAGCAATCGTAATTTTTCCAGCTGTTTAGATCTAATGCTATTTGTGTGAAAAGTGTTTTGTAATTGTAGTCATATAGTTCCTGGGTTTGTCTTGGCAGATAGACTTCCAAATCTTGTGTTGCTTTCCTCAGAACTTATATGGGAACTAATCAGCATTTACAATATAAGCTATGGAGACACTAGTAGAAAAGTTATCACATAAAAGAATGTTTAGAAAAGAATCGCATGTTTAACCTATATTGGATTTACTTTGCTATGTAAGGGAGGAGGGGAATGGGAGGGTAAAAAATTTGGAATACAAGGTATTGCAAGAGTAGATGTTGAAAACTATCTGCATGTAGTTGGAAAAATAAAAAGCTATTAAGAAAAATAGGTTATCGAAGAAAGTTTTGATAAAATCTGTATTCTAAATAACTCACTATAAATTATTGTGGTTTTAAGTAGTTGCAAATGACTCTATTACTTCATTATGCAGACTATGCTTTTCATCCAAGGAAAGTCCTTGGCAATATTCTTCAGTGTGTTTATCTTTGGGAAAAGGAAAATTAATTAAAGAGGCTACTGCTGGTTCTCTATAAATCACTGGCTAACTGTAACTATAATTGTTCCCCAGAATCTCTTTAAGTGGACCAATTTGATTGAATGAAGTAGGGAATGTGAGTATATTCTTGAAGTATAGAAAAGTAGCCTAAGACTATTTGGCTGAGGATACCATTTTTACCAAAGTATACATGCTAAAGTTTAATATATGCTTTTTTAAGGTATAATGTTAAGATTGGATCCTCTACAAATATCATGGGACCTGATATCCCAGTCAAGACTAAAGAAACTTTCATCAGTCATTTGGCGTCTTACAACATGTGGGCCTTGCAAGGTAGGTAATAAAGGTTTTATAGGTTTGTTTTTTTCCTGAGATTAAGAAGATATTGATGTAAGATTTTAAGGTTTTACCTCATGCCCTCCTTTCTGAGTACCATCTATACTATACGATCATGGGATTTGGAACTGGAAGGAACATTTGAGATTATCTAGTTTAAACTCCTCATTTTACAGATTAAAAAAAAAACCAGGTCCCGGAGAGGTGATGTGACTGATCATATCAGTGAACAGCAAAGCTAGTTAGTATTCCAGCTCAGGTCCTGTGAATCAAGAGTGCTACTATATTATCTGGGCCCTGAGGGGGGGATCAAATCATTTTTCAGGGTTAAAACATATTAGTGTAATGACAACATTGGTCCCTAGACATCTAGTCCTAGATTTAACTCCATCTTACCTATAAAACGTTTAGTAAATATGCTGTAGTAGGACTTGGTAAGTAAAAAGAAAGAGGAGACACTATGTGGAGACCAGGGGCTGGAGGGGTGGTATGTACAGATAGCTTTAGAGACATTCCTTCGAATTGAATAGTGTTCTACTAAAGAAAAGTACTGGGCTAAACTTAAACAGAAACCTTAGATTGTAGTACATTAGTACATGTGAAGATAAACAGGCCAGCTTGGACAGGTATCTGTAGTGTGGGCTCACATAATTGGGTTTATATATTTTTCATGTTTAATGTACATGTGGCTCACATTGATAGTATATGGGAATGAAAGGAAGAATTGGAAAATACAGCTTCTGGTGGGAGTAGAAAGCAAAGGGTTATGATCCCTTCCTAGTTTAGAACAGGGCTTCTTAAACTTTTTCCACTCACAACCTCTTTTTGCCCAAGAAATTTTTATATGACCCCCCCCCCCAGAATATGTAGATATATAATAAATTAGGTATAAAAATCAATGATTTTGCAACTCCCCCACATTCAGTTACAAGATCCTACATAGGATCACAAAGCACAGTTTAAGAAACTGGGGGCTTTCTCAAGAGATGAACTAGTGATATTGCTGTGCTTTTGGCCTGCTGGGGAATATGCCCATACCATAAGCAGTTTCACTCTTGCCAACCCTGCTTTCTTCTAGGAGGTTTAGATTCCTAAGAATCTACATAATTTTATAACATAACTCCATAAATATTTCTGATAATAATAGTAATTAATATAAGGTCAATCTCTTCCAATTAAAAAGTCATATTAGACATTTTTTTTGAAACATTCTCTTCCATTTTCTCTAATGGGCAAAATCTTTTCTTGTCTTTTCCAGACTTATTTATAATATTCTGAACTGTTATTGATATTAATGCAGAATGCAAGAATAAGAGTATTATCAATATGGTAGTGTTGGTCTTGGAATATATTTTTCCATTCTGTTCACCAGGTATGGAATTCGTGATCACCCAGTTGAAGTCTATGGTTTTGTCCTTGGGGTTGATTGACAGGCACCTTACAGTAGAAAAGGCAGTCCTGCTCTCTCGCCTAGAAGAAGAGTACCAGGTATACAAATTTATAGACCTGTCAATTAAATATAGATAATCCTCTGTTCAGTTCAGTTCAGATCCCACAGTGTAGGTTTGTGATTGTCATCCAGAGCCTAAATAAGATTGAGCACTTAGATCAATTTTGGCGCAAACCTAAAACCCATCTTAATTTTCACGTATTCTCTATTCTTTTATTCTTTTATTATTATTATTATAGCTTTTTATTTACAAAATATATGCATGGGTAATTTTTCGCATTGACCCTTGCAAAACCTTCTGTTCCAACTTTTCTCCTCCTTCTCCTCCCCTCCTCCCCCAGATGGCAGGTAGAACAATATATGTTAAATATGTTAAAGTCACATATTCTCAATTCTAAGAATTACCTAGGACCAATTTACTTGAACATATAGGAAAAAAAATCGAATTTTACTAGCCTTTGAAGGAGGAGGAAAAGTCCACCTTTCCTGATATCTATATTGAACAGTTTCCTAGCTCTGATGATACATTCATGGGTGAACTTGCCTTATTAACTTAATGTTTCTCTCTGGTATCCTGTGGGTTTTTTCCATCTATTTGCTGTTTCTAATCTTAGAAACAGAATTTTTTTTTCATGTTTTCCTTTAGCATGGTACACAAGATTTTTTTCATTGGGTTTTCATTGGAGACCAGTCATCCTCAGATTGTCTTTCTGAGTTTTATCTTTAAAATCAGTTGCTTTGGCCTATTGGTATTTAAAGTGTTTGTGTTTTGGGCTTTTTTTTTTCCAACTTTTCTGCTTTTTGACTTTTTTTTTCAGTATTTATTGTTATATCACTGCCTTTTTGCATTCTGTCTCTTCAATGCCCTTTTTAGAATATCTGCCACTTTATTAATAGTCTCTATTTTCTATTCTAAACTTTCAGTTCTCTTTTCAGAATCTTTAAAAGCTCTAATTTCATTCCTCATCTCCTCCTTTAATTTTCTTCTTAGGCTTCTCAATCAATCTTAGAGATTCCCATGACTGTTCCAATATCACTTGTGAATATCTTCTTGTGAGTTCTTGAATTCTTTTATCACATAGTACTTCGTTACTATTTAGAAGATTTTTTCTGGTTTGTTCACTTGTTCAATCACTATTGGGTTTTTCTGTGGGAGTTATTATTCTTTTGCCTTATTTGGTATATAATTTATTGTTTTTGAGATAAAAAGGGGAAGGTTAGATGTATCATTCAGCCATTTTACCAAGCAGCTTGTTGGTGCAAGGGATCGAGTGGTGAGCCAGGAGTTGGGCAGAACTGGTATTAGTTCAAATTCTACCCCAGACCCTTACTGGTGGTATGACTCTTAGCAAATCACTAAGCCTCTGCCTGCCTCAGTTTCCTCATGTAAAATGGGGGTCATACTAAGAACTCCTCTCTAGGGTTATATTGAAGATCAGGATGAGATAATCATTGTAAAATGCTTAGCATAGTGCGCCATAGGAGCACTACATATGTTAACTCTTATTAGTTTCCCATAAATGAATTTGACCAACTCATACAACTTCTGAATTGTGCCAAGTCTTGCCAGTTCTACTTCCACAATATCTTTAGTATATATCCCCAACTCTGCTCACCTAGCAGCTAGCCTAGCACAGTCCCAGCATTTCCTGCTGTACTTGAATCTCTCCACCACAGATCCTACACATAACTGCCAGAATGATGTCACTTAAGCATGCGTTCAAACCTTCTTACCTCTAAGGTCAAATGCAAACTCTTCTGTTTGGCATTTAAAGTCCTTCCTAACTTTATTTCAAGCTCCATGTCTGACCTGGTTCTATATAACATCCCTTTATTCCTTCTATGGTTCAGCCAAACTGGCTTTCTTACAGTTGCTCATGCCTAGTCTATACTTCCTCATTACCTTTGATCTAGAGAAGAAAATGGTAAACCACTCCAGTATCTTTGCTTAAAAAATCCATGATTTAAATAGCCAAACAACAAAATCTTATATTGGTTTTTGTTGTTGTTGTTGTCGTCATTAAACATTTTCCAATTACATTTTAATTTGGTTCTGGACAGAGGATACTTTGGAGTTTTGAGGGCAGCCAGTTTTAATAACTCTGCTCAAGGCAACTCTCTAATACTAAATGGAAGAACCACTTTTCATCTGGGAGTTTCCTCTTTCCATGAAATCTCTGATAAATCCAGTCCTTCTCCCAAAGTGTTGCTTAAGTAAATAGATTTGAAATTTTTCATTATCTGTCAATGTTTAACAGAAATTGACTTCTTATGTCAACTTCACCAAAGTGTTAAGAGGAAGAACAAACATTGATTGTAAAGTACTCTGTAAACTTAAATTTGAGGAATGTAAATGAAACACAACTTGATTTAACTTCATTAATTCAAAACTTGTATGGCAACTAATATATGCTAGGCTGAAGTTTAGTATTGTGTATGAAAGTAGTTTATCAAGGAGAGATCCAAATCCAAATTCAGTTTCCATGTAGTGACACTTAAATATTAACAAAAGATAGAATATTTTGATACTTGATAGAAAAGCTAGAATCGAGAGTCCAAAAAACTTGAATACAATCACCACTTCTAACATACTGATTTTTTGATTCTGAACAAGGCCCTTTCCAGTGGTCCAGGTCAGAGATATCAGACTCACAGGCAAATAAAGTTAAGATGTAATTGGGATATGTAATACAGAACAATATAAATAATGTATATGTGTCCCACAACTATCCTTTTTCTGCTTGAGTTTGACATTTCTTTTTCTGTTTGAATTTAACACCAGTTCTTCAGGCAGCTCATGCTACTGATCTGTAAATCTAAAATGTGGAAAAGTCCAGACCAAAAAAGAGAGTGAATGAAAATTGCTTGTAAGGACTTTGATTCTTTGCTTTTTCCCCTCAGTTGTCATCCTGCATTTCCAGCTGCTCACGTGTATGTCCTATTAACAACTCTACACAGACTCATCATCTTTCCCAGTCACCCAGAGTTGAAATTTCCAAATGTTCTTTGTTTCCCACATCTTGCATATATATAGCCTACTACCAGATTCTGTCCATTTGACTCCACCTTTTTGTCCCTGGCCCCACTGCTGCTACTATACCAGTCCAACCTCTCTTCACTGTCATCTTTCCTCTAGACAGACAATTAACATCAGTTTCCAGATTAATTTTCCTAGTATGCAACCACCAAAATCCTTTCATTAATGTACAGTTTTGACCATATCAATCCTCTCTTCAGAAAATTTTAGCAGCTTTTGTCAGTAACATCAAAAACAGAATCAGTAGCCTGGTTCTAAGCTGTCTTTCTGACTTTATTTCACTACATATTATATTCCACCTATTTTATATTGTTACTTCTTTCCCTTACTCATGTTCTTTCCTGGCTTTTGTTCATTGGATAAACTATCCCTGTGCTGTTCATCTCTGAGATGTACAATTCAGGGATTGGTTCAAAACATATTCCTTTTGAGCTCTTTTTCTTGTTTTCTGATGAACCATCTTTGTTTTTTCTAATTTAATTAGGTCACTTTCAATGCCATCTATTACCTATATGCCTTTGGGCAAGCCACCCAAACTTCTCATCTGTAAAAAAGGGACATTGATCTCTTCTTTAAATCTATCATCCTATAATCCTTTCAGTTCTTCAGATTAGTAAGATTTTGACATTTGAGTGCCACTGTCCTTAGATACTGCCATTCCTGCATAATCAAACAGCTCTTGGCAAAAACAGTTATATAGATTTCTCTGACTAGGCAAAGGAGTATTGCAGAAATGACATAATGAGAAAAAATATAACCATTAATATCCATTATAATATCCCAAAAGAACCTAGAGGCAGAGTATGATATTGTTCTTTTTTGCCATTGCCTGGCTCTATGGATGATTTATGTTATAAATAGCTCCACTGAGGCAGCTAGGTATCTCAGTAGATAGAGAAGTCTGGAACAGGAACAGCTGAGTTCAGATCCAGGGAAAATGACTTAATGGTAAACCACTTCAAAGAGTTGGCTATGACTAGACAACCAAACAGCAATAAGATGTATTGGTGTGGCATACAGTTGTGCCAGTTGTTATAGCTAACTACTGCCACATATTACAGATATTGATAGTCTTGTTGGATGAAAGCTGATCCCTAAGAAATTGATCCCAGCACTTTTATATAAATGATTTGATTCTTGAAAAATGAAATTTGGAGCAAGTGCTGTTCATGGAAAAATCTTTAAAGGTCTAGAACTCTTGTGTTTTTCCAAGATTACTTGATGCTAACAAATTATACATTGTTCTCTTAGATCCAGAAATGGGGCAATGTGGAATGGGCCCACGACTACGAACTACATGAATTACGGGCTCGAACTGCAGCTGGGACGCTTTTTGTTCACCTTTGTTCAGAAAGTTCCACAGTAAAACACAAACTCCTGCAGGAATGAAGTTCTCTTACTGAATTCTAAGATCATAGAGGAAAGATGCACATCCTAGGTGAATTGAGGATGATATAAGCTACAAGTCATTGGATTCCCCCCCCTCCCACTTCCTGCTAAGAGATCATCCTGTCCTTGATCATTAAGAGCTATCCAGGAAAATACCTTTTAATAAGGAGGAAAAGGAACTACAGTTAGTACACAGGACTTTCTCCCTAGCTTTATTTTTAATATTAAAGATTTCTTCAAGATTAAAACTTGTATCAAACTTTGTAATTGTTTACGACTCCAGAATTTCTCATTTTATTCATTGTGACTGGGGTTTCCCTAAAGTTAAACATCTTACCTTTTCAGAATGTATTTTGCTGATCTAGGTCTGAAATAAGAGACTCAGTACTTGTCACCAGTTGGTAAACTAATTTTTATTCTTGATCTTTCAACCTAATTTTTCTCAATTTATGTTTGACTTTTATCAAGAGTTCTCTTGAAAGTAAATTTATCTTTAATCTTCTTTTTTCTGTTTCTTAGAAAGTCATATTAAGTATTCTGTTCTTTAAAATAGAAGATGAAATATTTAATATAATTAAAATTCTAAAAAGTAACCTGATTGAAAGACATATGAGAAAAATTCAGGATTTCTCCTTAGTTTTTTTAAGGTTCCTTCCTTACATCATATTCCGTGTGGCAATCTGTCATTTCTTAGCATCACTATGTATATATAATAGAGCAGAAGGAGCAAATGGCACTCCAAAAATGCATTCAATAAAGGCTTCTCAAGCAGGCTATCTTTATTAGTTCACTTAAAAATAAGACTTTAGGAACTTATGATAACTTGCATTCCAAAACAAATAAAACTATCATCACCTTAAGAGTTTTGAGAGCTTTCTTTCCTGTATTCTACAGCAGTTAGTAATAGAAATCACATTTCCATTGGATTGCAGGGGAAGTTAAAGTTACTTTCTCTCAGATTGTAAAAATGCAGCTGAATTACAGTGTTCTTTACGTAAATTCATATTACTTAAAGATTCCTGAAAGAAATCTGCATTCTAAAAATGTTAACTTTACAATACCTGTCTCTCTCTTTCTCTCTCCCCTCCCCCTCCCCACTTCTGTCTCTAGAGTCAGTGCTTTGGGGCCTCCCATCTCTCCATCCAAAAGCCCTCCAAGATGAGGCAGCTAGGTGGCACAGTGGATAAAGTACCAGTTCTGGAGTTAGGAGGACCTGAGTCCAAAAACTCTCCAAGTGAAAGAACAGACACAAGTGGGGCTTGACTTGAGATCTCTGATGGCCAAGAAAGTAGACCTTTGCCTTGCTCTGCCCACATGTATCTATCTTCCCTTTGCCTGGCTCCATAGAATGTATCAGCCATCCTCTTTTGTCTGTGTTTGGCCCCATGTTTCAGCCCCTCACATGGTCTTCCTTGGGGTTCTGGCCAGGCTTTCTATGGCTCAACCCAGCCTCTACAGATTCCACCTCACTTCTCTGTTCCTGGCCCCAACTTTTTCTAGAATTTTGTCGTGGCCCCATTCTTCCATGGGCATCTCTTCCTGACTCTTCCTTTTCTTCTTTTCCCTATATCTATGGGCAAATTCAGATTATATAAAAACTATTTTTTATAGAAATACACAGAATAAACAGTTCAACTAAGCATTGTACTAAGAAATGGCTGGTTGCTATTCTAAAGCTTTTTCAGTGTTCTTTTCATCTAGAAAGGAGAAAATCCCTCTAACATCAAGCTTATAATTTTTGTGGCCAACAGAGGCCTCCATGGAATGGAGCTATCGATCTTTCTGCATTCTTAATGGACCTGCCTGATAAAATGATCAGTATTTTGACTTGATCTTTGTCTTTATTTTTCATAAATTTAAATATTTAATTCAATAAAATAAGCCATCTACTGTTATTTTCACATTTGGAACTTTTCAAGAGGAAAAAAGTGAAAAACATAGGTAACTATATATTTTTGTCACAGCCAGCCACTGGTCACTCAAGTACATGAGCAGAATTTTGGCTCTAATCAATATTCCTTTCTAAAAAGAAAAAATGGCCCTTTTTTGTGTGAACTTACCTAATCCAAAAGGTCACCAAAATCCATGTTGTCCAGGTCAGTCTGTAAATGGTCAACATATTGATTGATTTCTTTTACTCGTTTACGGTTCCTATCGAGTTCATCATTATGAACCTGAGTATTTGAAACCAAAGATTTCCTTTTAAAATTCCTTTTTAAAAGCCATGTATGTTTCCAGTTTAAGAATAAAGAAATGATTGATGAGTGATAAAAAATTTGCATGGTTAGTATTTTTTCTATATTTTGATGAAAAAACATACAGACCCTTATTCTTAACAGTGTTCTAATCTATTCAGTTCTGTCAAATTTAGAATGAGTTAGAAAAGTTATATCACTAGTAAGCTAAATTTTTTTTCTTTTTATATTTTTATTTATTGAGGCAATGTATGGGGCGGGAGCTATGCAATCAATGTGACTTTCTAAATAAACTTCCAATTCCTCTCTCTCTAGTCTGTGGTTGAGAAATAAAGTTACACCTACCACAACAGTGTTACAATATACTTACCTTATCTACAGTAGCTGTACACCAACTGGTGACATTGGTTATTAAATCATCTTCTCGGTTGTCTATCTTCAGAAGATGGATGTCATGTGATGCTCCAACTGCATTAACAACTGTATCTTTGTCAGAAAAAAGCTAGAGAATAAAATTGATCAAATATGGAATGCATTTTGATTTGAAGCTTTAAAATGCTATAAAAATAAGAACTTAATACCAAGTGAATGTAAGAGAAGAAATCCATTCAGTTTTGATAGAGCCAATCCTGTAGTAAACCAGTTTGACAGCTGCCATTTAGAAAAAGCTCCCTATATTTTTACAAAGGTCACTTGCGTTCAGATTTTGCCTCAGATACTTCCTAGCTGTATGAACCTGGGCAAGCTACTGAAATTCTGAGTGTCTCAGTTTGTTCTCTTGTAAAATGGGAATCATAATAGCACCTATTTCTCAGGGTTATGAGGATCAATTGAGATCAAGATTGTAAAGTGCTTGGCTCAGTGCCTAACACATAGTAAGTGCTATATAGATGTTAACTGTTATTATATTCTAGTTGTTTTTCCATAAGTAAGTATGAATATACTTATAAGTGTGTATATAAGTCTAAGAGTAAAAAAAAATGTAATCAGAAAATTGAAGTATAACTTATTGCAAATGACAGAAGCAATTATGGTTTAGTAAAAGAACATTGAATTTTCAGAGATAATAGTGAAATCCTAGATCTACAACTTGCCAATGATTTGAAGCCTTTATATAACATTCAAGGGTTTATAACATTCAAGACATTTTTTTCTTCAATAATAAAAACACTAGCCCCAACCCAAAGGGCTATTTCATGTTGATTCTTGAGTCCTGGTGATAAAATACATTAAACACAAAGGTGTTTAGTAATTTACCTTGCTTGCCTTTTGATTGATTGATTGGTTGTTGTTTTTTTTTTTTTTGGGGGGGGGTTGCTAGTTGCTAGTATGTAGGTCATTCAATTTAGGTGAGCAAATTATAATGAAGAAATTTTTTTTTTTTTTCTGAACAGTTTGATGCATGATCCCTAAGAACATGATTCATTTGGAAGATTTTGTCTGCACTTGATTTTATAGAAAATAGCATTCAAACATACCAATACTTAACATGCTTCTGAGATCTCATCAATTTGGATATTCTTTCCAACTATGCAGATCACTACTTCTCTATCCTGGTTGGACCATAGTTTTTGTCCATGTCCTTCCATAAAACTGAATTTTGCCAGGGAAAAGGGGGCAGAATTTGGGACAAAAGAAATTTCATCCAATATGTAAGAAGCTTTCCACAGCTCTTGATTTAGGATCCCAGTGAAGTTCTTAAATAGTCCCCATTCTCCCTTGCTCTCAAAGCATGGTTTCATCTTCTTTGCTTATATTTTTCTTCATGATATCCTTTACTCCAATTCTTCAAGATGCTAATTTGTTAAATGCTGCAGTCTCTCATACCTATCATACACCTTTCCAATGATACTTATTTTAAATTCTTAAAAGACTGGTGTACCATGATGCACAGACACATATTAGTAGAATATTAATATTAAAAAGGCAAGAACCCCACAACACTACTAGAACCCTAATCTTAGTGCCCTGGGCCTGGACTTAGGAAGAAATTGGCCCCAGGCCCTTGCTTCCAAACACTCAATTACTGCTTTTCCCAAGATTGGCCACTTCCCAGACAGAAACAAGGCTTTTGTTGTTTTATCCTTCATTTTTTGAGATAATCATAACATCTGGGAGTTGTTGCCATGATATGCAACTTAAATGGAGTTAAATGAGGGAGAGCTGTGCAAGCTCCTTCAGAGCCATATGAGTCCAGTGGCCAGATATAGATCAGAATGACTGGGGATAGCTCTGGATGAAGTGGGAGACCTGGGTCTTTCTAAGTTAAAGTCTTTAACAGGTCTCAGTTGATTGAGGCAATACCCATTCATGATTAAGGCTGGGCAAGAAAGAAATGAGTCAAAGAGTGGCCTTTTTTACCTAGTTTAAAAACAAAACAAAACAAAAAAAACCAAAAACCAAAAAAAAAAACCTTAACCTAATTCAACCTAACACCATCTGGACCCAGACCTGGTAATAATATAGAAATGTGTAGGAAAAAATAGTTTTCCCATGTACCCTAAGTCAATTACAATAAAGCAGAAGTCTTTTCATCTAATCTAAAACTACAAAATAAAAAGACAGCCAGGTGAAGGGAAAGAAAGAAGCTGGGACATATAATGGGGATGAGGCAGTAGCTGTGTTACTCTGACTTTTTCATTGAAGATGATAATATGAATATAGTGGACTATTAATACTCTTAAAAGATTATGAGAGATGGCTTCAGAGAAACCTATCTGACATGTATGAACTAATGAAGAATGGATTGAGTAGAACCAAGCAAACAATTTATGATTACAACATTTTAAGGAAGGAGAACTTTGAAAGACTTGAAAATATGCCAGAATCCTTTACCATGATTCTAGAAGTCTAATGATGACCCCTTCTATCTCTCTCTTTTTCAGAGAAGAATTACATAATTAGACAGGACCAAAGTATGGATTTGTTTTGCTTGACTATGCTTGTTATAAGCAAAAGGGTTTTGTTTGTTTTTAATGTGAGATGGGAATAGGAGGAAATTATGGTCTAGGATGCAAAAAAGAAAAGAGAAGAAAGGTCTTTGAAGGGTCTTTTTAAATGCTTGAAAGAGAAAAGAAAGTTGAGAGATTATAAAAAAAAAAAAGACAACTTTGAAGCTGACATTGAATTTGATATATATTTTAAAAGGAAGCTGTTCATGATAAAAAAAAAAACCTTTAAAAATTCAAATGCAGACTCTTGACTTTTGAACAGTTGACTTATTAACTATTAGATACACATGGCTAGGGAGAGTCTTACTTCACAGAAGTGACTGTCCTTTGTTCCTCAATGCAGAACACTAGGGAAAATTATCAAGCAAAACTGACCAATCCATCCTGACCCTTAATCAAGTCCACATTCTGGTGATGGGACAAAAGAGGGATGATGAAAGAACTGCTGTTGCTAAAGGGGAATTGTCTCTGATTAGGCTAATTAGAACTTGAAATGCATTTTCAGGTTTTATGTAATAAGGATGGTTAAATGTGGTTGAAATCATGTTTTTAATCCTACTCTACATATAAGTAAAATGAGCCTTGGGGTGGGACAGGAACCTGCCATCTCCAGCATTCTTTTGGGGAAAATAAGTTCCAAATAGAAACTTAAAGCTGGATCATGCAGTCCATGTCCAACAAACTGTATTCCAAAGAGCTTTGGTGTGCCAAGCATGAGGTTTCTATTATTGATGTTAACATTTTCCCTTGAAAACTAGATACAAACCTATATTATGCAGGGACTGAACCTATGACTTCATTGGTATAGGACAGGAAATTCCTTTGAGGAAACTACTAATGGAGGTTGTCTTATGGAGTTGCCTATTATACTGAAAGGGTGAGTTTCATGGTCTAAGTATATATAAGAGATAAGATTTGAAACCAGCTGGAACTCCTAAGTCAAGACAAGTTCCCAATATACTACACTGTCTCTTTTCATATAAATGTAGATATACAATCAAAATGCTCCTATATAAAGCACATATTTCTATGTAAATATGTATGTGTATATATGTATGCATGTACATATATAATCTTATAGCAGTTTGGGACTCTAAGATGGGTCTAATTTTCTCTATTCCAAAATTTGCCTGATGTCTTTATCCTAGATAGATATTCTGTGGCCTAAGATTGACATTTAGGAGTTCCTTCAATATATTTCCAGTCCAAAAGCATTCTATAGAAAAACGCATTTGGGAAATGTTTATCCATTCCAGCTGAATAGTTTATAGATAAGAAAACAGACTAAAGAAATGTAAGTGACTTACCCAATAGTATAATAGTAGAACCAGGATTAGAAATGAGGTCTTCTAATGCCTAGTCTAGTGCTTCTACATTGTATTCTCCTTTTTTTTCTCTTAAATAACACACCCAATTTTTGAAACACATTTGCTTTGCATTTTCATATATATATATATAATGCCATAACCTCTTTATGAAACTCACTGCTCGGACATCATCTGGCAGGTCCTCATCAAATTCACTCTTGACTATTTTCTCCAAGGTGTTTATTGAGATCTCCAGAAGTTTTTCATGGTGATGGTTTTCAAGGTCACGGCACTGGGCCATCGTAGGAGTATAAGTTAAGGAAATAAGACCATCTTATCATAATATCAATGATTTGATATGACTATACCTGAAAGTAGTTTGCTTCAGAGGGATATTTTTATCCCTAAAAAAAGAGATTCACTCACTTTAACCAGCTTGTACTTGAAATACTATTAAGGAGAAATCATAGAAACACAGAGTTCAACAAACATACTTTGAGCAAAGCTAGGATATAAAGACAAAAAGCCCTCAAGGAGTTTGGAGAAGAGAGCTAACATATAGACATAAGAATAATACAAGATAATTTATTAACAAGTGGAACATGATGGAAAACTTCATGGAGGAAGCAGGTCCAGAGAGCTGAGTATTGAAAAACAAGGATATTGAAAGATGGGGGGAAAAAAAGAAAATATATCTCAGGCATAAAATAGTTCATGTAAATGTGATGATTATGAGACGGAAGACTGAATTTAGGAAATTACTAGTAGGGCAGTTTGCCCAAAATACATGAGTACCTGAAAAAGAGTAACATGAAATAAGGCTGAAAAGGTAAGGTGGAAGCAGGTGGTGAAGAAGTTTAGCTGTTAAACTGGGGAGTATGTATTTTATGAAGGCACTTGGGAGACACATGGTCAGAGGAGTGCATATCATGAACAATCCTATTATATAGGAAGATATTTTTGGTATCAATGTTGGTGAATGGATTGAAGAGGGGAGAGACTGGAAGCAGGGAGAGCCATTAGGGGATTAACACAATGGTTTGGGTGAGAAGTGATGAGGGTGACAGCCTTTTAAATAGAGATTTTGGGGAGAGGAGGCAGATGGAGGAAGGAAAGAAGAGTTAGCAATTACCCAAAGAATATGAGCCTGTATGAATAGAGAATAGTGGCATCCTTAATTTGTAAGAAGAATGAGTTTAGGAAAAAAACAAATTTTCTTTTTGATAATGTTGAGTTTAAGATGTTGACAGTACATTGTGGACATATCCAGCAGGGAGTTAATTGACAATGAAGAGACGGCATTCAGGAGGAAGATCAGGACTAAATATATAGATCTTGGAATCATTTGTGTCGAAATGGTAGATGTATAGAGAGGAATAGATAAGATCCTCAAGGGAAAGGCCTTTTACCTGGGTTCCAGTCTTGCCTTTCTCCAATCCATTCTTCACAAACTTGCCAAAATAATCTAATATTAAAGCACAGATCTGATCTCATCACATCACTGCTCAAGAAGTTTCATTGAGAAATGAAACTATCCTATTTATCCTATGCCTAAGAGAAAATATAAATTCTTCAGTGCAGCACAGAAAACCATTCAGAAATGAAATACTGAAGAACTTTGATGCAGTGATCAACCACATCTCCAGAGGGCCTCTGATGAAACATGTTCCCCAGCTCCTAACTGAGGTGATATACTTCAGATATGGCCAATGATTGCTTGACTATATTATATTGGGTTTTTTCTTTCTTTGGGTTTTTCATTGGAAAAAGAATGGGGATAAGAAGAAAAAAAGGATGCTAGCAACAGAGATGCCAAAGAACTAGTGTTTTTCCCTCTTTTTGGAAAAACTTTTTTTGGACATTTAATTTCATAAATTAAAATTTAAATTTTAAAAAGAAAGAAGGCTATTTATAGTCTGGCTCCAGCCTACCTTTCCAGAACTATTTCATATACCTTCCTCTATGTACTAAGTTCCACCCAATATGGTCTCTCTATGCTATTGGCCAAGCTGTACTCTACCAGGAATGCAATGTCCTCATAAATACCTCTTTGAATCTTTAGCTTCCTTCAAGTCTCAACTCAAGTCCAATCTCTTACAAGAAACCCCTCCATATCCCTATAGATACAAGTGCTTTCTCCGTCCTCAAATTATTTTGTTTCTACTAATCTCTGTAAATGTATATTTGTCTCCCATACTACCTTCAACAGGATGTAAGCTTCTCCAAGGCAGGGAATATTTGTTATTTAACTTTGAATAACCAGGCTTTCAGGAAGATCAGTTCCTTTGCTGATGGAGAAGGGAAGCATTTAGAGCATGGTTAAATGGACTTTTGGGAACGATAGTCCAAAGAGATTATATAAATCTTCGCTCCTTAGAAGAGAAGGCCTCTGAGAACTTAGAAAACTCAGTAAATAAAAAAGTGACTGATTTGAAGAGACCTTGTGGTGGCAGCAACACTGGGGCACACAGGAACTGATGGTGGGGAATATAAAGATGCTCCAGTGAGCCCTCTGAATAAATATAAAAACTGGAGTGGTAATGCAGCCGTATCTCCTTCCTCCATCCCCCTCTTCATACTCACTGAATAGGGATGTGGCCAGAAAGGTCAACTGAGGTTTAACACCACTCCTCCTCCTGGAATTTTCTAAATGATTTCTTTTCCAAGCAAAATTGAGAAAGAATCTCAATTATTGTTTTAAGTCATAATTTTTTATAAACTCCCTAAAACACAGAACTAAATTGGACCCACCTCTCTCCCCACAATCAGATCTCCAGGAGAAAAAAAAATGTATGCATGACATTACTTTTAAGTTTAATCTGCATAATTGACATTTTCTGGGTAACTTTCTTAAATCTGGACAGTAAATAAAACAACAAATCAAGTTCTGATTTCTAGTGTTTCCCAATTCTGAGGTATAAACCATCATATTAAAATGAAACATCTGACTTAAGTACAAGCTAGATCTTTTCTGAATCTCGATTTCTTTATCTGTGCATTTTGATTTCTTTTTCATTTCTTTCCTTTCTTTAATCTGATTTTTCTTGTGTACTATGTTAATTGTGGAAGTATGTATAGAAGAATTGCACATGTTTAACATAATAGATTACTTGCTGTCTAGGGGAGGGGTGAGGGAAGGAGAGAGAAAAAAATTTGGAACACAAGGTTTTGCAAAGGTGAATGTTGAAAATTATCTAGCATTTGTTTTGAAAATAAAAAGCTTTGGGGGCAGCTAGGTCACATAGTGGTTAGAACACTAAAACTGAAGTCAGGAGGACTTGAGTTCAAATTTGATCTCAGACACTTAACACTTCCTAGCTGTGTGACACAATCCCAGTTGCCTCAGCAAAAAACCCAACAACAACAAGCAAAAGAAAATAAAAAGCTTTAATTTAAGAAAAAATGTCTTTATCTGTTAAATAGGAGTAATAATGCTACCCACCTTATGGTTTGTTTTTTGGTTTTTTGTGTGAGGACCAATGGCTTAACATGTGTAAAGCATTATACAACCCTTAAGAAGTATTACATAAATGCTGGATATTATTACTGAAGAATGGGAAAAAAGTCATTTTTACTAATGAAATTTACTTTTTTCACTCAAGGCGATACAAAAACTAATTATAGAAATCTAGGTGAGTCTTTAAGCGCAAGATGTCTTCATTAAATTATAAAACATCCACCTTCAAAAAATGTTTTGAGAATTTTTTATGTCCAATGGGCCTGGCAATCTTATTCCTTTTGAGGGAACACTGAAATATACTGACATACTCAGGAATAAAATTATTACAGATAAGTAGAAATTCACAAATGAGATGGGATCTTACAATACAGCTTTGCACTATGGTAAACATACATCTCAAAAGGTTAAGAAATTTAGCTAAAAAATAGAGATAAACATGTATCAGTAGCCTAGGAACTTGCCTGATTTAAATCTCATTGAAAACTTCTGGCCTATAATCAAAACTAAGTTTAGAATAATTGACTATTTACAAAGTTATACTTGCTCTCTGTGTCACACAGGTGTGGTTTCATGAAGAATTAAACAATGTATCAGAATTTTGTGAACTTAATGCCAAATCTTGTTTTAAAAAATTAACAAGAAATGAATGTTCCAAAGGAGAAGATATTCCATTTGAAGATGTAAAAACAGTTGTGAGTTTATGTCAATGAGAATTATTTTACTTATTTATTTTACTGTGTTTCATTTACTTTATGCACAACTCTAAGTTTGGTGAATAATATCTATTATCAATCTAGGGAATGTTTGTATTGATAAGATTAAAAAAAATAATGAGGTATGTTTATAAAAGTAATGAAATTAGTTTCTTATGTGGAATATTAATCTATTCTACAGGCAATTCCCAGAGAAAACTTTTAAATATCTTTTGAACAGGGACTATCTTTAGAACAAATAGTTTCCCACTATAATTCCTTTGAGGAAGCCTATACTCATTTAAACATATAGGTTTTTCAATAATGATAAAAAAAATTTACACACTCCCTTCAACAGTACTATCTCCCTCACAACCATAAATCTTTAGCCAACTTAATTATCATACCTGCAAGAGTAATCTTAACAATTACAGCATCATACTATCATTTCATCTATAAACAATGGAAGAGACACCATTGAAAGGATATAAGCCTTGTACATTTTCAACAAATACTCCCACCATGTCTATAATGTTTCTTTCGAAATTATTTATCGTTTCCTGTAAAGGACAAAGAGCAAAGCTATATTGAATTGTTAGATACCAACCCAATTAATCCCGAAAAGTGAATGAAACTCATTTCAACATGTTTGATAACTTGATTTGGGCCTTTAGAAGCTTACCTAAAATATTTTCCTTTATATGAAAAATTGTATTTTCTAAAGTGTAACATAAACTTTTCTGTGTAGCAGGAAATAATCATCTGCTGTTTTAGTGATGGTAAAGTCAATATATTGTTTAAGGTGCAATTTTAAATTTGAAGAAATATTTGAATAGTAGCTTACCTGAGCTGTCAAGTCTGATTTTTTGTGACCCCTATTTAGCATTTTCTTGGCAAAAATACTGAAGTGGCTTTGCTATTTTCTTCTCCAGTTCTTTTTACAGATGAAAAAACTGAGCAAATAGGGTTAAATGACTCACCTAGAGTCACACAGCTAATAAAGACTGAGGCTAGATTTGAACTCCAGAAAAGGACTCTTACTGACTATAGGTTGCCATTGCATCACCTTGCTGCTCAGTCCATCAATTTTCTTAATCTACTGTACCCATGTTTACCTTGTGAAATCAAAAGTCTCTTAGATTAGAAGTCTAATAGCTTTTAACTACTGTATATTCTTAATGATTTATTTTTTAAATTGTAAGCTTTTTATATTTTTTCTTTTTAGATTTTGTAACTTTTAGTTGGAATTATAAGGTGGCTTTATTTAGATTCCCAAAGATAAGTTCTATTTTTTATTGATCTTACTCAAGATGAGTAGTTAAGAATTTTGAGGAGGGAAAAAAATCTCATTTCCACCACAATACAGTACTATATTGAGGTAGTGAGTGTTCATTCTCTTTGTATATATGAAAATGACCAAATAAAATAAAAATTATTTAAAATATCTTCAGAGATAAAAGATAAAACCACTTTAATCAAACCATCACTGAGAATACTCCGATTTCTGTAGCAGGCCAATGAAAACAATTTATCATTTCATGTTTCTTTCAACCATATTCCCAAATTCTTACAAGACCACAGCTACTTTTAAATACCACTATCCCTCTATTTGAAGTTTATTTTTTATTCTGAAATTTATATTAAATAAAACAGGCATTTCCATACAATTAGTAGAAAAGAAAAAGAAGATTGTATATGAAACTGCAAACTCTATCATATATAGCTTGTTCTTTTTAAATATATAATAAATTTAACACATAATTTTCAAAACTGTCCTTGTTGTCTGTGATTTTTTTCTAGCCTCAATTTCCATGTCAGAGTCCTATGACCTCTAACACAGGAATGCCCAAGGGTATTTGTAAAGTTTCAAAAAAAGTTGCCAAGAATGCAACTGTCACTGACCTTGACGACACAGAGTCACCAAACTTCTCCCCATCCTCCCACTGCTTTCTGTGGGGGAGAAATTGGTGCCCTCCTTTGGACAATTGGTACAGCTGCTGCCTTCTGCTTAATAAATAAAATTCTTTAACTCAATTAAGATAATATTACATAATCAAGTTTTGCCTTACCTCCAACTGTTCAACCAATTGCATTTCTAAAGTCATGAGTCTATCAAATAATCGACTGATTTCTTCAGCACATTCACTCATTTTAGTATCCACAAATTGTATGTCATTTGAATTTCGAATGGTATTTAAATACTGAAAACAAAGATGTGAAATTTAAACATTCCAGTCATTTTAATTTAACAATTAATTAATAACTATTATAAGCACCAAATTGACATATAAGGCTGAACCCCTGGCTTTGAATTTATGATCTCATTGAAGAAACAAGATTTACATATAGAGAATAATGTAAAAGCAATAAAGACAGCTGCTCAACAGTACTCTAAATCTAGGAGTCTCTTGAACCTGTTGTCTTATGTATTCATAGGAATTCAGGAACAAGACAAATTGCTGTGAGTTAAATCGGTTAGAGCAGTTCTACAGATACTATGTAAATGTGCTGTACATTAAAACTGGGTCCTAGAAATATATAGCCAGCTATAACATAAATATATCTTACATTATTATTCCATAATTATAAAAGAGAGAATTGATTTAGTATTTCATTGTTTGAAATTTGCTAGAGTGAAGAGTGACTATTTTCATCTAATTTCATCTAACAAATGTACATTGAGTATCTATGATGCACAAATATTCTGTTGATCTCCTCAAATTTGAAATTTATTTCCAAGAATAACAAAAGCAGGCTTTGGCAAGTTAGACAAAGTAGAATCTTGAAGATGATAAATGCTGGAAGGAAAGCAGAGTACATAAGGAAAAAGGAAGAGATCATTTCTGACTGGGATGTTGGAGAAAACCATCATAAAATTATTGGAAGAAAAGTTTTACATATTTTTCATTGGGCCAAAACTATTTTGGTCATTTCTGGAAATAAGTTCAAGTTTGGGGTCATGGTACTAGTTTTGTAGAAGCTACAAATCCATTATCTCCTACACTTTGGGGTGGCTTTATTTGTTAGGAAGTTTTTCTTTGCATCAAACCTAAATTTATGTTCTATTAGTTTCTACCTATCATTCTTGATCCTTCCCTGAGTGGGCCAAGGAAAACAGGCCTAATATCTCTTTCACATGACAGCATTTCAAATACATAAATGTGGCAGAGGAAATAGATTCATCTTTGTGTATTTTTAGCATCTAGTACATTAAAGATGCTTTTAAAATGCTTGTTGGGTTGCTGAATTTAACTTCCATATATCCCAAAAGTCTTTTCTCCAGGTGGTAAGATAAAACACCTAGTTCAGAGTCAGGAAGGCCTGCCTCAGGTTGTGTAAATTGGCTAATATGTAAATTAAGTTCTTGCAATGTCTTCTCTGTGACAAGCATTTTCCCCTTCATCACAGTGGTCAGCACATTAAAAAAAAAAATTAAAACTTTTTTTTTCCAAAACATATTCATGGATAATTTTTCATAATTAACCCTTGCAAAACCTTGTTCTAACATTCCCCACTTCTCCCACCTCTTCCCCTAAATGGTAAGTAATCCAATATATATTAAACATGGTAGAAATATATGTTAATCCAATATACACATACATATTTATACAATTATCTTGCACATGAAAAATCAAATCAAACAGGAAAAAAATGAGGAAAGAAACAAAATGCAAGCAAACAACAACAAAAAGTGAAAATACTGTGTTGTGAACCATAATCAGTTTCCATGGTCCTCTTTCTGGGTGCAGATGAATCTCCATCACAAGATCATTGGAACTGGTCTGAATCATCTCATTGTTGATGAGAGCCACATCAATCAGAATTGATCATCATATAAATCTTGTTGTCATGTACAATGATCTCCTGGTTCTGCTCATTTCACCTAGCTTCAGTTCAAGTAAGTCTTTCTAGGCCTGTCTGAGATCATCCTCCTGATCGTTTCTTATAGAACAAAAATATTCCATAACATTCAGATACCATAACTTATTCAGCCATTCTCCAACTGATGGACTTCCACTCAGTTTCCAGTTTCTTGCCACTACAAAAAGGGCTGCCACAAACATTTTTGCATATGTGGGTTATTTTCCCTCCTTTAAGGTTTCTTTGGAATATAAGCCTACTGCTGGATCAAAGGGTATGCACAGTTATCAAATTGTTAACATAGTTTGGGCATAGTTTAAAAAGGTTTTCTTGCTATTTTTTCCAAATTTAAGAAGCCCATGCCACACTGTTTTGGAATCAACATTAATCCCTGGAAATTGCCCAGTTCTTGGAGCTATTTTTCATTTTCATCTACATTTTTCCTTTGCCCTTCAGTGCAAATGATCCCACCTCAGCAGTCACTAAGATGGCTCTAATAAGTTAGCTGAAATGGGATCATCTTTTAAAAGCTGCAACATTTATATATTTTCTTGGAGTTCTGCCTATTTTAAAAACCATAAAATGAAAAACACAACAAAACAGAAAAAAGAAATGTTTGACACCAAATCCAGTGCTCAATTAACAGAGAACCAATTAACACAACTTTTATTTCCTGTGATAAGGGTCAGATGTTCTGAATGTGGTCAGGAGAAGCACACACACAGCCATTGTTATCATAAAAATGAAACCATATATAAATTGTTGTTGATCAACTTAGCCCTAAGATGAAAAAAAATCCAATGATACTATAACTAAGCCTGTCCCTCATCACATCAGAGTGAACTTATGTGTAAAAAAAATTATTTATAGTGTTTCTATTTGTTGCAGCAAAGAACTCAAACTAAAAAGATGTTCATCAATTGAGGTATGATAATAAATAATGGTATATTATGGTTAATTATAGGAAGGTAATATAAGAAATAATAAAAGAGATGGATTCAGATAAACCTAAGAAGACTTGTATGAATTGATGCAGAGTAAACCAAGACTAAGAGAACTATTTATACCATATTAATGCTGTAGGGAAAAACAACTTTGAAAGACTTAAAAAAGACTTGTAATCAATGGCTTTTTGATTAATCAATCAATGACCAACTATGATTTCAAAGGACCAGTAACAAAAAATGGTACCCACCTCTTGCCTGGGGGGCAGCTAGGGGGTACAGTGGATATAGCACTAGGCTTGGAACTAGGAAGACTCATTTTCATGAGTTTAAATCTGGTCTCAGACACTTACTGGCTGTGTGACCCTGACATATAACTCTGCCTTAGTTTCCTCATCTGTAAAATGACCTGGAGGAGGAAATGGCAAATCACTCCAATTATATCTTTGTCAAAGAAAACCCCAAGTGGGATCATGAAGAGTTAGACATGACTGAAACTTCTGAACAATAACAATAATAATCTCCTGGCAGATAGGTGATAGACTCAAGGTGCAGAATAAGACATGTGATCTTTGGCATGGCTAGTGGGGGATTTTACTAGTCTAATGGGATTTGGTGCAAGCCCAGACTATCTAAAGTGATGCCCCCCCCATGTAGAAGTCACTTGAAATCTCCTGGAAGACAAGAAGACTGGCATATGCATGAACATCCTGCGTTGGCCTGCTTCATGGCTGGAAACAACTCTTTCCCATTTTCCACTTTCCCAGAACTGTCTACATTTTTACTATTACCTGACAATACAGATAATCCTTCTTGCATTTGTTTCTAGGCATGAAGAACTCATAGGAGGTGAAATCTAGTGGTAAAGTAGAAATACCTGAGGACTCCCTTTTCATCCCCTCCACCACCATGGGGCCCCAACAAATGGGTTTGGAATTTTGGTCTAAGATTTTGTTCTGTTTCTTTTGTCCTTTTTCATTTCTATGGTCAGAGAATGAAGTCCCTAACCTGGAAGCTCAAGCCATGGGAATCTTGGAACTTCAGACTCCAAGCTAACATCCAATCTTGTCTGAGAAGCTAGCAAGGGGATTTTGAATTTAAATTTGGTAGGACTAACACTATATAGGAAATGATTTAATCCATGAGTCTAATCCCCCATTCCTCATAGAGAACAAGGTCATATAGGGAAGATTATATCCCTGAGGTTTTGAAAGAAAATGTTCATATATTTCTTCTTCCTATATCTTTGAAGCACTAGTCTTCTGTAAAAGGTAGGTGGTGTAAATAGTTAAATGAGATGCTAGTTAATTGCCCCTAAAAAAAGAAGACAATTAGTAGGAGCTTGGGCCAGTGGCAGAACAGAGACTTTCCCAACCCCTTCAGTGTACTGGAGAACTCTAAAAGAGGAGTGAAATGTAATAGAAATTATCTTCAGAGAGTAGCTTGAAAGAAATATATGATATACTTGATTCTGCATATTTATTACAAGGGTTTTGTTAGGGGAGATAATACAATCTCTCTCTCTCTCTCTCTCTCTCTCTCTCACACACACACACACACACACACACACACACACACACACACACACACCATTGATTCAAAGATCATCTGCAGCAGATTTTCCTGATTGGTGAAGATCAATGCTCCACACCTGTATGAGGGAGTGGAATTTATGAGAACATGAAATAGGATCTTGGTCTTCTGACTTATTTGAGAATTATATACAGTAATTATATTTTATATATTACATATAACATGTATAATAATATAATATATAATAATATGTAATATATTATATTATACAGTAATATACTCTAACGCCTTTACTTGTCATTTAAGTTAAGTTTTAGTCCTGTTGTAGCAGAGGCAATGTGGTATAGTAGAAATCAGGTTGGACAAGGAATCAGAAAACTTAAGTGTAAATCCTGACTCTGATCTGCATTTTCTATAAGCAAATCTTTCTCTGAGCATCACTTTCCTAATCTGCAGGATGGGAACAATAATACTTCTATTACCTTGTACATACAGGATTATTAGGGGAAAATTTTAAATTTGGGCTTCCTTTATCATAACTCATCTTTAGAGGAAACTTCATAATGCTAAATATTCGAACTATAGAAATCGTTTTTGAAATTTGTGAGCTTATATTAATCAACTCCCCAGGAAAAAATCCCCAGGACCAGATGGATTTACATGTGAATTCTACCAAACATTTAAAGAAAAATTAGCCCCAATGTTATATAAACTATTTGAAAAAATAGGGGATGAAGGAGTCCTACCAAACTCCTTTTATGACACAGACATGGTACTGATACCTAAACCAGGTAGATCAAAAACTGAGAAAGAAAACTATAGACCAATTTCCTTAATGAATATTGATGCTAAAATCTTAAATAAAATATTAGCAAAAAGACTTCAGAAAATCATCCCAGGATAATACACTATGACCAAGTGGGATTTATACCAGGAATGCAGGGCTGGTTTAATATTAGGAAAACTATTAGTATAATTGATCATATTAATAATCAAATTAATAAAAAACCATATGATCATCTCAATAGATGCAGAAAAAGCCTTTGATAAAATCCAACATCCATTCCTACTAAAAACGCTTGAGAGTATAGGAATAAATGGACTATTCCTTAGAATAATCAGAAGCATATATTTAAGACCGTCAGTAAGCATAATATGCAATGGAGATAAACTGGAACCTTTCCCAGTAAGATCAGGAGTGAAACAAGGTTGCCCACTATCACCATTACTATTCAATATAGTACTAGAAACGCTAGCCTCGGCAATAAGAGCCGAGAAAGAGATTCAAGGAATTAGAGTAGGAAATGAGGAAATCAGACTATCACTCTTTGCAGATGACATGATGGTATACTTAGAGAACTCCAAAGACTCTGCTAAAAAGCTATTAGAAATAATTCAGAATTTTAGTAAAGTGGCAGGATACAAAATAAATCCACATAAATCCTCAGCATTTTTATATATCACCAACAAAATGCAACAGCAAGAGATACAAAGAGAAATTCCATTCCAAACAAATATTGAGAGTATAAAATATTTGGGAATCCATCTACCAAAGAAAAGTCAGGAATTATATGAGCAAAATTATGAAACACTTGCCACAAAAATAAAGTCAGATTTAAATAATTGGAAAGACATTCAGTGCTCTTGGATAGGCCGAGCGAATATAATAAAGATGACAATACTCCCCAAGCTTATCTATTTATTTAGTGCTATACCAATCAGACTCCCAAGAAACTATTTTAATGACCTAGAAAAAATAACAACAAAATTCATATAGAAAAATAAAAGGTCGAGAATTGCAAGGGAACTAATGGAAAAAAAAAAGTCAGATGAAGGTGGTCTAGGTGTACCTGATCTAAAGCTATATTATATAGCAGCAGTCACCAAAACCATTTGGTATTGGCTAAGAAATAGACCAGTCGATCAGTGGAACAGATTAGATACAAAGGACAAAAAAGGGTACATCTACAGCAATCTAATCTTTGACAAACCCAAAGATACCAACCTTAAGGATAAAAATTCATTATTTGAAAAAATCTGTTGGGAAAACTGGAAATTAGTATGGCAGAAATTAGATATGGATCCATACTTAACACCATATACCAAGATAAGATCAAAATGGGTCCATGATTTAGGCATAAAGAATGAGATCATAAATAGATTAGAGGAACAGAAAATAGTCTACCTCTCAGACCTGTGGAGGAGGAAGGAATTTATGACCAGAGGAGAATTAGAGATCATTATTGATCACAAAATAGAAGATTTTGATTATATCAAACTAAAAAGTTTCTGTACAAACAATACTAATGCAAACAAGATTAGAAGGGAAGTAACAAATTGGGAAAATATTTTTTACAGTTAAAGGTTCTGATAAAGGTCTCATTTCCAAAATATATAGAGAACTGACCCTAATTTATAAGAAATCAAACCATTCTCCAATTGATAAATGGTCAAAGGATATGAACAGACAATTCTCAGATGATGAAATTGAAATTATATCCACTCATATGAAAGTGTTCCAAATCACTACTGATCAGAGAAATGCAAATTAAGACAACTCTGAGATACCACTACACACCTGTGAGATTGGCTAAGATGACAGGAACAAATAATGATGAATGTTGGAGGGGATGTGGAAAACTGGGACACTAATACATTGTTGGTGGAGTTGTGAAAGAATCCAGCCATTCTGGAGAGCAATTTGGAACTATGCCCAAAAAGTTATCAAACTGTGCATACCCTTTGATCCAGCATTGCTGCTATTTGGCTTATATCCCAAAGAAATACTGAGGAGGGGAAAGGGACCTGTATGTGCCAGAATGTTTGTGGCAGCTCTTTTCGTAGTGGCTAGAAACTGGAAGATGAATGGATGTCCATCAATTGGAGAATGGTTGGGTAAATTATGGCATATGAAGGTTATGGAATATTATTGCTCTGTAAGAAATGACCAGCAGGAGGAATACAGAGAGGTTTGGAAAGACTTACATGAACTGATGCTGAGTGAAATGAATAGAACCAGAAGATCACTGTACACTTCAATGCTGTATGAAGATGTATTCTGATGGAAGTGGATATCTTCAACATAAAGAAGATCCAACTCACTTCCAGTTGATCAATGATGGACAGAAACAACTACACCCAGAGAAGGAACACTGGGAAGTGAATGTAAATTGTTAGTACTGCTGTCTATCTACCCAGGTTACTTATACCTTCGGAATCTAATACTTAATGTGCAACAAGAAAATGGTATTTACACACATATATTGTATCTAGGTTATACTGTTAACACATGTAAAATGTATGGGATTGCCTGTCATCTAGGGGAGGGAGTAGAGGGAAGGAGGGGATAATTTGGAAAAATGAATACAAGGGATAATGTTATAAAAAAATTATTCATGTATATATACTGTCAAAAATTTTATCATTATAAAATTAAAAAAAGCTTCAAAAAGAAAAAAAAAAGAAACTTGTGAGCTTAGATCACCCAAGTGAGCTGGGAACACTAGGAGCATCATTGTAAAAGGCACATGGGACTTTTAGAGAAGGATCAAGTGAAAAGTTGGAGGAAAGTTAAGGCAAGCCCACAAAGATTGTAGGGATGGGATAATTAACTTGTCATCAAAAGTAAAAACATGTCAGATAATCTCTAAGCTCTCTTTCAACTCTTCCAGTTCTAAATTTCATTATTCTAGTTGAGGAAATGTCTGTGAGCCCAACAAGTGATGCTGAGTTAAGATCAGGTAGATGTCATTTTAAAGGTAGACAGCATTTTAAAATGAAAATTGCATGTCAGGCTATCCAAAAGAAAGCTAGAAAAAGACCCTCACTTTCTCTCACTCACTCCTGAGATTTTCTATAAGTACAGAATTTCTTACTCTGTGGGGGATTACGAAATAATGTCATTTTGGAAGTTGCAATCCATGGGTTTGATGCACTGGATTTTGATGTGAATATTTTTATATTTAATTTCATAGTAGAATTTCCTTGGACATGCTTCACTATAGACTGTTAGATTGAGAATTAGAATTTTTTTAGAATATGTATATGAATTCATCCTGATATAAGTGAACATACTCTCTGTATGTCTTTGTGTCTCTCTCAAAATGAGGGACATATTCTACATGGTATAACAGAGCAGAATGGTGATAATATATAATTTATCATCAGAAGCTATTTAAGTTCATAATGTGCATAGTTATATAATTTAATTAATTCTCATTACAGGAAAATTATTTTATATTAATTTTAAGCTAATTTACCCCCAATTTGATCAAAGAACATTTTAGTTTATTTCTGTAAATTTATTTGCCAATTTTTGAAGACAGAACTATAAGAATATAAATTACTAAGTTTGATCTACTAAAATGTAGTAATCACCAAAGTTAAATGTCTTCAAATTTCTAAAACTTTTGGAATATCTATAAAATAAAAAAGTGTGCTTGTGTTTCATCTCTGAACAAGACAATGTCATGCCTAAATGCACTGATACAATTCTTCTATGTGTGACCTGGTTAAGAATTTTGAACACTATGGTTTGAAATGTTTAAGCCATAACTTTGAAACTATAAAGTAAGCAGTCTTAATGGTTTATATACTCCCAATTTGAATGTAAAAATGAGTGAAAAGTCCTGTTTGAAAATATACTCCTGTAACAACCATTGAGTGAGGATAATTTTGAACCTTTAGAAACCATTTAGAACAAAGCTACAGGGGAAAGTAATGAAGCAGAAATTACAAGTTTAGAGCAGCTAGTTGGCATAGTGGATAAAGTCTCAGCCTCCTGTAGCCCATCATACTATCAGAGGACACAGAAGAGTTGTTAATATCCTGGTAGAATGTGTTATATAACACATATTAGCCTTGGGAACTAGACAATTTAAACATTATAGCACTGCTAACTTCTCTAGGATCAATACCACTCTATGCCTTCCCAAAGTGCAACACAGGTAGAGGATACCAAAGACAATTAAGAATTATGCCTTAATACAATATTGGTAATGATTTTATATTAATATTAGTTTTGTAATTGCTTTGTTTGAAATATCTCCCTTTCTGGACCTGTATGTGCCAAAATGTTTGTGGCAGCTCTTTTCATAGTGGTTAGAAACTGGAAGATGAATGGATGTCCATCAATTGGAGAATGGTTGGGCAAATTATGGCATATGAAGGTTATGGAATATTATTGTTCTGTAAGAAATGACAAGCAGGAGGAATACAGAGAGGCTTAGAGAGACTTACATCAACTGATGTTGAGTGAAATGAATAGAACCAGAAGATCTCTGTACACTTCAATGTTGTAGGAAGAGGTATTCTGATGGAAGTGGATATCTTCAACATAAAGAAGATCCAACTCACTTCCAGTTGATCAATGATGGACAGAAACAACTACACCCAGAGAAGGAACACTGGGAAGTGAATGTAAATTGTTAACACTACTGTCTATCTACCCAGGTTACTTATACCTTCGGAATCTAATACTTAATGTGCAACAAGAAAATGGTATTTACACACATATATTGTATCTAGGTTATATTGTAACACATGTAAAATGTATGGGATTGCCTGTCATCGGGGGGAGGGTGTGGAGGGAAGGGGGGGATAATTTGGAAAAATGAATACAAGGGATAATATTATAAAAAAAAATTACTCATGCATATATACTGTGGAAAAAAATTCTAAATTAAAAAAAAAAGAAATATCTCCCTTTCTGGATCAAATAATGCAATAACTGCATAACAAAAACATATAAAACCTCTACATTGGTCTGCCAAGGTTCTGACCTGCAGTGAGGATATTTGCATCTGTTTAACAATCATGGTAAGGGCAGGCAGCCAAATAAGAACTGCAGAGAATGTAGAATATATTCAAGAAGGGAAAAATTCAAGAGGGATGCAGAATGAACCTATGATTTCATCAGTAGAAGGTACTCATCAACTTACAGATTTATCTAAATCATTGACAGGTCAAGTAGCTTGCCAAGCACCACATAGTTGACATACATGTCAGAGGCTGAACTTAAACTCGGGACACTGAGGCTAGAAGTCTGCTCACTAATCTAGCTTAACTCTTTCCCCATGATGGTCTGCCTGTATTTTCTTGATATTCTTCTGTCTCCTTATCAGCATTATACCAGAAAATGAATTTGAAAATAATGTACTATTAAAATAAAATTTAAAATAAACAAGTTTTTTCCTTAAAGAAAAAGTTAGTGTGTTTCTGTCTTTATAAAATGTAAAGTTTTCCTTGATTAAATTCATCTTTGTTGATTGCATGAAGAATGGCCACAAAAAAACACCAGTTCTGCGATCAGCTTAGGTCAAAAGTAGCTTTTTGAAGTGTGATATCTGTGCCAAACCACCTCCATCTCCTAGGCACTAAAGAAAGGAATTTCAAAGAGCTTGACTCGAAGCAGCAGAAAAGAGCTAACAGTAGATTCAATGGGGAACTACTTATATGGAACAGCTTCCCCCAGAGAGTAGTAAGCAACACACCCAGAAGAAGTCCTGTATCTGGGGACAGTAGTATGGTAACTCCATGAAGACAGAAGGAATCTCAAATATCAAAGATGTTGGTTTTATGTGTTCCCAACATTTATGCCTCATCACCATAACATTTCAAATTTGTGCCTTTTTCTGTTTTTAGTTTCTAACAGGAATGTTTTGCATCTTATATTCTTCCTATGTCATCTTAATACATTTTTTTGCTCACAGTTAATTGTATCTACCATTTGATTGTAAAGGGAAAGTCACAAGTTATTTTAGGAGTATAGAGTCACAGAATATCCTTAAACTAGGGAAAAAGAGTTTCCCTTTGGGAACCCAACCTTCCAGTATGAGTGGAAGTTTAGGGAAGTAACCCAGAAGGGATGATATAACACCATAATCTGAAATGTAAATTGTGAAGGATTTTTTTTCTTTTATCGAATGTCTATAACCTGTTTTAGGTGGTAAAGTTCATTCCACACTTTCCCATCACTTTCTACATAAAACCCTACAATTGTTATTCTTTATTTTTGTGGTTATTCATTTATATCATTATCAGTGTTTGGTTTGAAATGTGTCCTGAAAGCATATCTAAGAATGAGAGGCAAGGCTGAAAATAAAGACAATAAATAAGCTAGAAGTTTTTAAGCACAAAAGAACAAAATTATTGTTATGTATTACAATTGTAAACCAATTCCAATATTAGTGTTGATTTCAAAATTTTTGTTGTTTAATTATATCTAACTCTTTGTAACTCCATCTTGGGGTTTTATTGACAAAGATAATAGAGTGGTTTGCTATTTCCTTCTGTAACTCACTTTACAGATAAGGAAACTGAGGCAAACAGGGTTAAGTGACTTGCCCAGAGTCATACAGCTAGTAAGTTTCTGAGGCCACATTTGAACTTAAGAAGATGAAAATTCCTGACTTCAGGCCCTGCACTCTATCTACTGCATCACCTAGCTATCCACCTCAATTGGAAACAGTAAAACTTGTGAGGTAAAGATAGAACTTTTTGGGGATTGTAGATGTGCTTCCCTTATTGTCTGTGACCTCATTTTGATTCATGGCAAAGGTATTTATGCTGATAACTCATCAACTGAACATGTAAGAGGAAGATATTAACAGGCTACCTCCTGGAGTATTAAGTGGGACATTTCCATTTTAATATATATCTTGGTATATGTATTAGATGGCTGGGGAAACAGGTCTATAAATGAAGTCCTGACACCCTTGACTCAATTTCTCAAAGTTTTGCTTTTCCTTTTGAATAGGTATGGTTGTCATTTGCTAGGCTCCAGGCCTAGCATATATATATATGTGTGTGTGTGTGTGTTTGTGTGTGTGTATATTATTATTATATATTATTATATATATAAATATATATAATCTAGAACTGTTATATATAATTTCTACTAATTATTTCAGAAAATATCCCAAGTAATTTACAAATATTAATATCACTATGTAACTGAATTTACCATGATAGGGGTTAAAGGTATGAAAAAACTCTTTTTGTAAGAATCAATCCTTTCCACATATTAGCATTTTTATAAATATCAAGTGCTTCCTTGCACTATAAGCAAAGAAAATGGGCTGAATCCTTTTTGGGTCAGCCCACCACAGTGTTCTGTCTCACGGTGCCTTTTCTCTCATCCACCATCATGCTTCATGATATCTGTCTCATTCTTATAACTAACTAACTCTTTTAGCTAAATCTATGCATTTAGCTTACCAATTAATGGCATATTCATATTTCATGGCATATTCCTTTAATGGATTTTTCCAGACTCCTTTCCTTGATAACCCTAATGCTTTTCCAAATTTATCTCTTCTGGTAACATATCATTTTGTCTGTAACCTCTTCTCCTAAATAAATATACCTTTTGGGGAAAAAAAAATGGCAGGGAACTTTGGTTTGTGAACAGGCCCTTCTGTTTCCCTAGCAAAGTATCCAAAGTTAGCTCAATCCACAACCTTCCTAAATATTTAATAATCATCAATATTTGAAGACTTCAAATCCAACATGTTCCATAATGTCTGGTCTCTGTTGCCCTATATTCCTGTTCATAAAGTATATAAGAATAAGTTTACTATTTAGGTTTTTTGTAACTGCAAGTGCCAACCTTCTCAGTAAAATAAAATTAATATTGCTGGCTAGAGAGGAGGTGTTCATGTTGCTATATTAACATGCTGAAGTCTTGGAATTTGTATGAAGCTTTTGCCCCAAACCTTCCTAGGTCAATATTTATAAGCATTATCCAAGGAAGAAAACAAACTCTTCTTAACAAAGATTAGATAGTGCCTCTGTATTGAGGCTGTTCCTTGGTAATGAAAAATCTAGTTAGAGAGGAAAGAAAGCTCCTTAGGATGTTTTGTTTGCCACTTACTTATGCAATTAATTGCAGTTTCATTATTCTGCCTACATCTCTAAATTGATGGGAAATTCAGCAATTGGGTTTGGGGAAAACCAATATTTTATAGCCAGGGGAGATGGAAGAGTAGAATAAAATCTAGGGAGCAATAAATTGAGATGTTGAAACTGTCTGAGTAAAGGTTATTTAAAGATGCTAAGTAGATAATATCAGAGTTGAGGATGGGATAGAATAGAAAGCCCAGTGAACTCCAGCTTCATATCATTCTATGCAAATAAGACAGGATGGACTTGTTTCATTATTCTGATAATGGAGACCAAATGAACTCAGTTAAAGTTCATACCATAAATACTAGTCATTATTATTATCTCTGTGTCTGTCTCTCTCAATATTTTTCTCTTCCCGCCTCCTCCTTTCCACCCTCCCAAATATTTTTTATTCCCTGTTTTGTTTGTGCTCCTCTCCCTATATCACTCTCCCTTTAGTAGGCAGGACCTGTCTCACTTTCATATTTGTACTGTCAACACTAAGCATAGTTCCTGACACATAATATTTGATAAATGCATACTGATTTTTTGATAGTTAAAAAAAAAAAACTAAGCTCAGGCCAAGTGAAATCGTTTTCTTTGTAGGCTCCTAATTGCCAAAGATAACAGGTTACTGCTTCCTAGAAAGAGGTAAGCAGGATGAACTTTCCCATCCCACTCTTGCCATCCTACTCCACCAAGAACTGCCCTAGAACCTCAGGAAACTAAAAAATGGAAACAGCTCTAATAAGCATCAGTAATGGGACCTTTTTGTGTATGATAAGGGAAAGCTGGTACAAGCAGAAATCCGGAAAGCTCACATTCCCAATTCTGATTAACCACATGTGCCAGCTCAACCTAGGGATCACAAACTGCTGCTTCCAGCCAACCCTACACATGACTCAATCCTAAAGAACTCTTGTACTTGGAAGAAGCAACTGCCTTCTTATCCATTGAGCAAGAACAGATGATGTGATGGACTCTTGCAAGTGCAATAACTGGCACTCTTTTTCCTTGTATTCTCCATGTGGCAACTCTTTCCACACTCTTCCATCAGAAATAGTGGATTGCTAAGAACTTGGTAACTAACGCTAATGGCAGCAAAGGCATCCTTTTAGGTCTACCCAAGCCTTTCACCATCAGTGACTTTTCCAAACTTTTCCATCCCTCTTCAAGCCTTCTCTGGCTCCTCCTCCCCAGTCCTCTTAGCTGACAACTTTGCCTCATACTTCACTGAAAAGCATGGCTCCTCCTTCTCCTTTCCACCCCCCATTATTCAGGTGCCTTCTGCCATGTTTTCCACCTTGTTTCACATGAAGAGATGGCCTTCTCTTTGCCAAGGCAAACCTTACCTCATGTACAAGCAATCCCATTCCATGTCTTCTGCAGCAGATTGCCTTCTCCAACAATCTACTCTCTCATTTATCTTAAATCTCTCCCAGTCTACTAGCTCATTTCCTGTTGCCCACAAATATATTTATATTTCCTCCATCCTTAAAAACCCTTCACTGGGGGACAGCTAGATGGTTCAGTGGATAGAGCACTAGTCTTGAAGTCAGGAGGACTTGAATTTAAA
Source organism: Sminthopsis crassicaudata (assembly GCF_048593235.1). Classification (NCBI taxonomy): domain Eukaryota; kingdom Metazoa; phylum Chordata; class Mammalia; order Dasyuromorphia; family Dasyuridae; genus Sminthopsis; species Sminthopsis crassicaudata. Next base: position 509,958,249 of record NC_133617.1, read on the forward strand.
TCCTCTCTCAGGCACAACACTTTCTAGCTGTGTGAGCCCAGGCAAGTCACTTAACCCCTATTGACTCACAAACATCAAGAAACAAACAAAAAACTTCACTGGATGCATCTATTTCTGCTAGCTATCATCCTAAATTTCTTTTCACTTTTTTAAGGACAGCTAGGTGACACAGTGGATAGTGTGCCAGACTTGGAGTTAGGAAGATGGGAATTCAAATATAGTCTCAAACATGTACTATCAGTATCTTAGGCAAGTAGTCACTTAACTTCAATTTGTCTCAGTTTCTTATCTATAAAAGGGGAATAGTAGTATCACCTAACTCTCAGAATTGGTGTGAGGATCAAAGAAGATAATAATTGTATTAGTATATCATTGTTGTTGTTGTTATTTGTCCTTTGTTCTCAAAGACAATCATAACATCAGGGACGTGATGCTGTGACATGAAATTGATTGCCATTTAGCCATGCAATTAATTGCAGTTTCATTATGCTGTCTATATCTCTAAACTGCACAGAAGATGTTTCCAAAACTAAGCTAAAGTCAAATGAAGTTTTTTTTTTTTTTTTTGTTTTTGTTTTTTTTTGTAGGCCCCTAATTGACAAAGATAACAGATTTCTGCATCCTAGAAAGAAGTAAGAAAGATATTTTCCATCCCACTCTTACTATCCTATTCAACCAAGAATTGTGCTAGAATTTTTTTGAGGGAGGAAGGGAGGGGAAGTTCACCAGCTTCATTTCTTCCTTTAGAGCCATCTTGGTCCAGTAGCCAGTGCTGTATGTTCGTTATAATATATATTTTTTATTATTATAGCTTTTTATTTACAAGATATATGCATGGGTAATTTTACAGCTCTGACAATTGCCAAGCCTTTTGTTCCAATTTTTCCTTTCCTTCCCCCCACCCCCTTCCCCCAGATGGCAGGTTGACCAATACATGTTACATATGTTAAAGTATAAATTAAATACAATAGTTATATATATATATATATATATATATATATATATATATATATATATATATATAAATAAATCAAAAATGCAGGCGGACAAAAATAGGGGTATTGGGAATTCTATATAGTGGTTCATAGTCATCTCTGGAGTTCTTTCGCTGGGTGTAGCTGGTTCAGTTCATTATTGCAGTTACATTTGATTTGGTTCATCTCATTGTTGAAGATGGCCACGTCCATCAGAACTGATCATCATATAATATTGTTGTTGAAGTATATAATGATCTCCTGGTCCTGCTCATTTCACTCAGCATCAGTTCATGTAGGTCTCTCCAGGCCTTTCTGAAATCATCTCCTGGTCATTTCTTACAGAACAATAATATTCCATAATATTCATATAACACAATTTATTCAGCCATTCTCCAATTGATGGCCATCCACTCAGTTTCTAGTTTCTGGCCACTACAAGAGGGCTGCTGTTAGGATTCTTACAGATGTTATGGGCCAGAACTTGAAACAAGGTAATGTGCTTATTAGTTCACACCTTTCTTTAAAGGAGTTCACACCTTTAAAGGAGTTTACACCTTTGAAGGAGTTCGCTCATTGGTCCACATGAGATTCACATTTTTAAGAGAGCATACTTTTAAGGAGCTCCCACAAGCCCAGGGAGTACTCACAAGCCCATTCTCTGGGAGGATAAGGAGCCAGGATTCAGTGGGGAGAGTCAGAGTCTGGATTGAGTCAAGGAGAGGACTTCCTGGGAGAACTTCAGGGGATTTCGGAGGAGAGGACTTTGGGAGAGTCACAACTAGGACTGACTTCTGGGAAAGCCACAATCCCACACTCTTGGAGGCGGAGTCTGATTCCCAACTCTAGGAGATTCAGAGTCAAGAGTTCATTCGAGATTTCACCATGGTGCTGACTGGAGACATCGAGAGGCTGGGAGGCTGAAGGAGAGACCTTTGGATTTGGAGACATTCTGATAAGAGCTCATCAGGGAGTCAAGAAGAGAGATAGGCCTCTACTAAAGCTAACCGGACCCCAGAAAAAGATTCAGGATTTTGAAGGACACAATATAGGATCTGGACTTTAATTTCTGGCTGTATTTTGGGATTATTGAGTTGAAACTAAAGCCAAGGCTGTCTTCAGAAGCTCCCCAAGAAACCTGCCCCCAAGAGAACGATCACAATTTAGAGAAACAGAACATTACAGGCTGCCACAAACATTTTTGCACATACAGGTCCCTTTCTTTTCTTTAAGATCTCTTTGGGATATAAGCCCAGTGGTAACATTGCTGGATCAAAGGATATGCAGTTTGATTATGTTTTGAGCATAGTTCCAAATTGTTCTCCAGAATGGCTGCATGTATTCACAATTCCACCAACAATGTATTAGTGTCCCTGTTTTCCCACATTCCCTCCAACAGTCTGCATTATCTTTCCCTGTCATTCTAGCCAATCTGACAGGTGTGTAGTGGTATCTCAGAGTGGTCTTAATTTCTCTGATTTCTCTTTTTCTCTAATTTCTCTTAATTTCTCTGATTAATAATGTCATAATTTTTTTTGACTAAACACTTTGAAAAAGCTGTCTACCCTTCAGAAAATCATCTCCAGGATAATACACTATGATCAAGTAGGATTTATTCCAGGAATGCAGGGCTGGTTTAATATTAGGAAAACTATTAATATAATTGACCATATTAATAATCAAATTAATAAGAACCATATGATCATCTCAATAGATGCAGAAAAAGCATTTGACAAAATCCAACATCCATTCCTACTAAAAACACTTGAGAGTATAGGAATAAATGGACTATTCCTTAGAATAATCAGGAGCATATATTTAAGACCGTCAGTAAGCATAATATGCAATAGAAATAAACTACAACCTTTCCCAGTAAGATCAGGAGTGAAACAAGGTTGCCCACTATCACCATTACTATTCAATATAGTACTAGAAACGCTAGCCTCGGCAATAAGAGCCGAGAAAGAGATTCAAGGAATTAGAGTAGGAAATGAGGAAATCAAACTATCACTTTTTGCAGATGACATGATGGTATACTTAGAGAACCCCAAAGACTCTGCTAAAAAGCTTCTAGAAATAATTCAAAATTTCAGCTAAGTGGCAGGATACAAAATAAATCCACATAAATCCTCAGCATTTTTATATATCACTAACAAAATGCAACAGCAAGAGATACAAAGAGAAATTCCATTCCAAACAAATGTTGAGAGTATAAAGTATTTGGGAATCCATCTACCAAAGAAAAGTCAGGAATTATATGAGAAAAATTACAAAACACTTGCCACAAAAATAAAATCAGATTTAAATAATTGGAAAGACATTCAGTGCTCTTGGATAGGCCGAGCGAATATAATAAAGATGACAGTACTCCCCAAACTAATCTATTTATTTAGTGCTATACCAATCAGACTCCCAAGAAACTATTTCAATGACCTAGAAAAAAATAACAACATAATTCATATGGAAGAATAAGAGATCGAGAATTGCAAGGGAACTAATGAAAAAAAAGTCAGAGGAAGGTGGTCTAAGTGTACCTGATCTAAAGCTATATTATATAGCAGCAGTCACCAAAACCATTTGGTATTGGCTAAGAAATAGACCGGTAGATCAGTGGAACAGATTAGATACAAAGGACAAAAAAGGGTACATCTACAGCAATCTAATCTTTGACAAACCCAAAGATACCAACATTAGGGATAAAAATTCATTATTTGGAAAAAACTGTTGGGAAAACTGGAAATTAATATGGCAGAAATTAGATATGGATCCACACTTAAATCTATATACCAAGATAAGATCAAAATTGGTCCATGATTTAGGCATAAGGAGGGAGATAATAAATAGATTAGAGGAACAGAGGATAGTCTACCTCTCAGACTTGTGGAGGAGGAAGAAATTTATGACCAGAGGAGAACTAGAGATCATTATTGATCACAAAATAGAAGATTTTGATTACATCAAACTAAAAAGTTTCTGTACAAATAATACTAATGCAAACAAGATTAGAAGGGAAGTAACAAATTGGGAAAATATTTTTTACAGTTAAAGGTTCTGACAAAGGTCTCATTTCCAAAATATATAGAGAACTGACCCTAATTTATAAGAAACCGAACCATTCTCCAATTGATAAATGGTCAAAGGATATGAACAGACAATTCTCAGATGAAGAAATTGAAACTATATCTACTCACATGAAAGAGTGTTCCAAATCACTACTGATCAGAGAAATGCAAATTAAGACAACTCTGAGATACCACTACACACCTGTCAGATTGGCTAAGATGACAGGAAAAAATAATGATGAATGTTGGAGGGGATGTGGGGAAACTGGGACACTAATACATGGCTGGTGGAGTTGCGAAAGAATCCAGCCATTCTGGAGAGCAATCTGGAATTATGCCCAAAAAGTTATCAAACTGTGCATACCCTTTGACCCAGCAGTGCTACTAATGGGCTTATATCCCAAAGAAATACTAAAGAGCGGAAAGAGACCTATATGTACCAAAATGTTTGTGGCAGCCCTTTTCGTAGTGGCTAGAAACTGGAAGATGAATGGATGTCCATCAATTGGAGAATGGTTGGGTAAATTATGGTATATGAAGGTTATGGAATATTATTGCTCTGTAAGAAATGACCAGCAGGAGGAATACAGAGAGGCCTGGAGAGACTTAAGTCAACTGATGCTGAGTTAAATGAGCAGAACCAGAAGATCACTATACACTTCAACAACAATACTGTATGAGGATGTATTCTGATGGAAGTGGAAATCTTCAACATAAAGAAAAGCCAACTCACTTCCAGTTGATCAATGATGGACAGAGGTAGCTACACCCAGAGAAGAAACGCTGGGAAGTGAATGTAAATTGTTAGCACTAATATCTGTCTGCCCAGGTTACATGTACCTTCGGAATCTAATGCTTATTGTGCAACAAGAAAATGATATTCACACACATGTATTGTATCTAGGTTATATTGTAACACATGTAAAATGTATGGGATTGCCTGTCATCGGGGGGAGGGAATAGAAGGAGGGGGGGATAATCTGGAAAAATGAATACAAGGGATAATATTATAAAAAATATATATATAATAAAAAATTATTAATAAAAAAAAAAAAAGAAAAAGTTGTCTACCATCAGTACTTCTCCTTCCTTTCCTCTCACCCCTTTCTTAACTCTCTGCATTCTGGCTTCAAACCCTTTGATCCAGTTATAATATTGGGTCTGTATTCCAATGAGATCATAAAAAAATAAAAAAAAATGTTCATAGCAGCTCTTTTTGTAATGGCAAAGAGCTCGAAATTGAGTGGATGCCCATCAATCGAGGAATGACAATGTATATGAATGTAATGGAATATTGTTCTATAAGAAATGATGAGCAAGCTGACTTCAGAAATCCTTAAAAAAACTTACATGAATTAATGATGAGTAAAGTGGGTAGAACCAGGAGAATGTTGTACACAGTAATAGCAAGGTTATGTGATAATCAACTTGGCTCTTCTCAACAATGTGGTGATTCAAGACAATTCCAATAGACTTGGGATTGAAATGCCATCTGCATCCAGAGAAAAAACTACAGAGACTGAACACAGATTGAAGCATCATATTTTTACCTTTTTATTATTTGTTTGTTTGCTTTTTTTCTCATTTTTTCCCATTTAGTCTGTTTTTTCTTGTACATCATGATAACTATGGAAATTCTTTAAAAACGAGTGCACATGTTTTAAATTAAATGGCTTGCTCTCTTGGGAGGAGAGGGCAAGAGAGGGAGGAATAAAATTTTGGAACATAAAGTCTTACAAGGATGAATGTTTAAAACTATATGTGTATTTGGAAAAATAAAATACTATTTATTTTTTTAAATAGCATTAGTGACTCCATTTTGCCCTTATCCACTATTTTGTGAAGTTAAGCTTCAACTTCTTGGAAGTCACAAGATTAGTACCTCTTCCCAACTGTCACTTGATTTAAGAAATATCACAAAACTATCCTTTTCCTCTCCCTGCAGTCTCTTGTGATTCTCCCCAATAAGAAAACAGATGTCTCAATTCCTATAACCCACACCTATTTTTTATTTTCTCCAAATTTATATGAACTCTATAGAAATCAATAATCAGTGTCCTTGGCCCTGAAAGCCTTAGCCCCAATTTGCTTTTATAATCATCTGCTTTGACAAATAAATCGTTTGGCTGCATGAAACTTGGTTTCTTTATTCCACTATAACAATACCCTGTAAACATCTTAAACACATCATAAACAAAATTAAACAAATTTTCTCCTCCAAATCCTCTCTTCTTCCAAATTTCCTTTGTGTTATGGAGGGTACTACCATTCCCTCAGTGACCTAGGTTCAAAACCTGAGGGGTCATTTTCAATTCCTCACTTTCTCACCTCCAATATTCAGTGAAGTGCCAGTTATTTCTCCCTCTCTAACAATCTCTTGCACATGCTCCCTTCTCGCCTCTGGAACTGCTACCATGCTGGTCAGCTCTTTTTAACTGAACTCTTTCAATAGCCTTCTTGAGGGTCTTCCTGCCTCAAGTTCCCCCCATCCTTCACTCAGCTGTCAGACTGATCTTCCTAAAAGCACAAATCTGACCACATTATCCCATTCCCCATTCAATCAATTTCAATAGTTCCCTATGCCTCCGGAAAAAAGTAAAAAAGTTCCACTTGGCTTTTAAAACCCTCTCTAGACTTGCCTCCTCCCTTTCCAGTCTTATTACCCTTTATACCCTGTCTCCCCTCCACTCCATTCTCTGTGATCCAGTGACTGGCTTCCTTGCCATTCCTCATATTAGATACTCCAACTCCCAACTCTAGGCATTTTCACTTTTTGCCCCCTCTTCATCTAGCTTCCTTGATGTCCTTCAAGTCTCAGCTGAAGTACTACCCTCTGCAAGAAGACCTTCTTTTTTCCTCTTTAATATTAGTACTTTCTGTTGATTATTTCCAATTTATCCTCTATATGTTTTGTTCATGAATTATTGTTTGTGTATTATCTTCTTTTCATAGTGAATCACTTGTTAATCTGACTTCTGATTTCATCAACTGAAAATGCTTTCTTTAAAATTGTCAACAATCTGTAAACCAACTTTAGGGCTGAAAGACTTAGGAGTAGGGCATGATCATGGACATATGAACCTTGACTCCCAAGCTGCCCTTAGAAAAAGGAGTTATGAATAAGATGTCACAGCTGGCAAGAAGGGTCTTGAGAACATTGTGAAGGGCTGAAACTCTTGAGCCAATGAATGCACTGGGTTTGAACAATCGAGTACTTGAGGCTAATTACTGATTGGACAATGCTCTATAAGAATATGCTTGGAAAATGGCCCTTCCCACTAACCTGTGCTGGCCAAGTTGTTTGGTGTATACAGAGAATTGTGGGAGGGACTAGGAGGTGCAGTGAGACTAGCCAGGGTCACTTCTGTGAGAGAGACGAAGAGATGAGGTCGCAGAGAGCCTAAGCATCCACTCTCTTCACTTCTACCGCTAAAGACCCAGAATAAAGATTATGGCTTATCCTGACTCCGGCTGATTCTAAGGAATCCAGGGTGCTAGTGCAGTCGCCATAGAACATGACTAGCTGCCAAGATAAGCAGACAAAGCCTCTTAGAGATCTGGACTAATCTTGGTGCCCTACTATAGGAGGGACAGCAACAAGAATCCATGGTTCTGAAGTGACAAAAGCTGGCCCAAGGATTGGGATAGATCCAGGGTACCCTTTTTGTTTAATCATTTTCAGTCCTGAGCCTATTTGGAGTTGACCCTATCTGGAGTTTTCCTGGCAAAGATACTGAAGTGGTTTGCCATTTTTTTCTCTAGCTCATTTTACAGATGAGGAAAATTTAGGTAAAGAGTTAAAGTGACTTGCCCGAATCATACAGCTAGTAAGTTTCTGGGACCAGATTTGAATTCAGGAAGATGAATCTTCCTGACTTTAGGCTTGGTACTCTATTCTTGCTCCATTTAGCTGCCCAAGCTATCCTAGTAGCTCCTAAAAAAGAGATCTTTTCCTCCTTCTTGTGAGCAAGGAGTAGGGTTCCTTATTTGTTACTTTTAATTTAAATTTGATTTCTCTACTATAAACCCTATTAGCCAGCTAAAATGCTAAGGTGTGTGTGTGTGTGTGTGTGTGTGTGTGTGTGTGTGTGTTTAATTTAAGGCTTATACTTTGAGAGAAAGCAACATTGGCCTCCTTGCTGTTCTTCACATAATTAGTTCCATTTCCCAACTGAGGGCATTTTTGCTGGTTGACTCTATACCTGAAATTCTCTCCTTTCACATCTCTATTTCCTGGTCTCCCTGGCTATCTTTGATTTCCAAATAAAATTCCACATCTACAGGAAGCCTTTAACACTGTGCCTTCACTTTCTGATTATTTCCCATTTATCCTGTATGTAGCTTATTTGTATATAGTTGTTGTTCACATGTCCTCTCATCTAGTAGAATGTGAGCATCTGAAGATTCTGTTCATTTTTTTTAATCTTTCTTTGTATCACTAGCATTCATATAATTCCTGGCACATAACATGCACTTAATAATTCTTGCAAAACCACTATTTCTACAGGCCTGCTCTGCCTAAGATATTTGTCAAATATGCCAAGACCATTCAGCAAAAGAAGAATTGTTATGTAAATCATAACATAGTTGAAGAACCTTCTATTGATACAGATAGAGAAGCTGATGTGAACAAATTTACCCAAATGGCCCAAGGACTTTGGGGTTAAATTTATTTAAGATATTCTTAAAGAATGCAATGCAATGGGAAAAGTCATGGGATTTGTGATGAATAGGTAGACTAGAAGAAAGCATTCAAAAAATTGGGAAAGTCACTGCGTACCCCATCTTGTAAAAAATTTAACTCCATGTACATCAGGGACATCTTTTATGTAGATCACAGAAGATGAGTGAGATGCAGATACAGATTTTTTTATAGCAGGAATTCACAGAAAATCTGATGGTAGGTGGATCCCTAAACAAAACTGTTGCTGAAAAGGCTAAATATCACCAACAGGGGTCAACTAGAAAAGCTGAACTATTTTCTCTTACAATGGTAGAGAAGATGAACACACATAATCTCATGAGGTCCTATGGAAGCTGAGATGTATATTTCAACTATCAGAAAGTGGCAGTGGAGCCAAAGAACTCACCCCAGACTCCAAAAGAGTCAGCAGGTCACCTTTTATGATGTTTATGGTTCCATTCCATCTGGACTCATAGACCAGAGTACAAAGGTGGTGATAAAGATTGAGAATGTAATATGCAATGTATTCTCAGACTGTGAATTTCGAATTACTATTGTATTCCAATAATTCTATAAGAAATTTGAGGAAAATACCTTTATGATATATAAAAGAAGAGGGGAGACTTGGTGGACTGAGTGACAAAAACTGTCCATATATAGAATACATTAAAATAATCGGGAAGTTTTCTAAAAAAAAAAACCCAAAAAGTTGGTAACAGCTATGGTTCTGGTGATCATAACTCATGACTAGACACATCATCTATCCTTGCAGTGTTAACACTGATTGGAACCAATTCCAGATCTAAAATGCTGACAGGATATTGCAAACAAGCTGAGACCCAATGCCTGCATACTCTAACTAAGGAGACAGCCTATGCTGAAGTCCGCTTGAGTTTAGAGATGAGCAATAGCAGTGAATATCAATAGAGTACCAACTTCTCAATCTCACAAATCGATACCAAGAAATTGTATTTTTTTAAATTTCCCCAGTATCAGAAGAATGGAATGATGAACTGATACAGAAGTTCACCAAGAAGATAAACATGGTCTCAGGGCATGAATGGGAAGTCAAATATGCCCAAGAAGCAATTTTCAGGATCCAACTCACTTCTAATCATTTTGGGAACAGTCTAGGAAGTGCCTCTTATCTGTGCTGGTAGATCTCAGAATCTACCTTAAAGAACAATTGCTCACAGCATCATCACAGATTTTGGAAGCTCATACCTATCATACATAGTGGTAGTATAGAGGACAATGGAGATATATAAATATGTAGTCTTACTAGATGTTGAACAAAAGCACCAAAATGGATCAAGTACAAGATGTCCTGTCTGTCAGGCAGCCAGTGATTCTCAGCGTTGGACTTACACAGCGGCTACCACTAGACATCTAGGCAGAGGAAAACAAAGAAGATTACTCTCATCTGCCCAGTTGGATTTCCAGTTTGAGAAATAGCTTCAAGGCATCACAGTTTCACTTGCCACTTCCAATGATTGAAGAAGAAAATATTTGGTGATAAGTACTATCTGAAAGTGTCAATATTCCTTGATGACCTTATTTTCCCTAGCAAGACACTAGAAGAACATGAAGAGAGACTATTGAAAATCTAGGATTGACTAGGGAAAATAATGGACCAATTCTTCCTGAGGACATATTGATGGTATGTATAATGATAATTGGGCCAGATGAGGCCCTGGAAGCAGAGGCTCTACATTAAATGGAAAAACAATCTTAATAAAATTCAGAGACCAGCCTGATCAGTAAAGTTTTGTGAAACACACTAGGTGGAAAGACCATGTTTTTAGATGTTTCCATTCATGAAAGGCTAGGCTAAGTATAACCATAAGCAGGCTTTAATGGCCAGAATAAATGATCATTAGGCTTCCGGATCTGTAAGTTCTCTAAAATAGCCCCTCACTTTGTCTCTTTTTTATTTTAACTTTTCTTTTTAAAACTCCAGCTTCTGGGATAAGAACTCACTATCTGACAAAAATTTCTGGGAAACTAGAAAATAGTAGTAGCAAAAACTAGGCATTGCCCAACACCTAATATCCTATACCAAGATAGGGTCAAATAGGTTCATGATTTAGACAGAAAAGGTAATACTCTAAGCAAATTAGGAGAAAAAGCAATAGCCTGCTTCTCAGATCTGTGGAAAAGGGAGGAATTTATTGCGATAGAAGAACTATGGAATATTATGAAATATAAAATGAATAATTTTGATTACATTAAATTAAAAATATTTTATATAAATTGGGAATAACATTTTATCCTCACCTGCCTCACAGGATTCTTGGGAGGATCAAATGAGAGAAAATCATCACCAGCCTACAAATGTAGGCTACTACAATGGACAGAGAGGCATGGGAAATATAAGTAAAACGAATTCCCAGGGGGATAGTGTTGGGAGTAGAACTGTTCCCAAAAGCAGACAATGAAAATATACCAGGAAGCATTCTGTTTTTAAAATGGGCCTTGATAGGATAAGAGCTTGACGAGACTTAAAAATTATGCCCCTTGTATCCATGTACGTGTACATGACTTACCTCCCTCACTAGTATGTAAGTTCCTTGGAGTGGAGACAATCTTATTTTTCAGTCTGTATCCCCATTACATAGCACATTACTTCGCAAATGGTAAGAACTTTTAAAATGCTATAATCATCCATTTATCTATAAGGTTTGAGCATTTACTTTAACACATGGGATTTGACTTATCACAAAATAAATACCTACATGTCATTGAGAAAAGACTCTTTGGCATTAAAAATAGGATCATTAAAAATAATAATGCTCAATTTGACCAAAAGGTTATAATAACATCCATACCCCGTTACTTACCACTCCTAGATCTGTATCCCAAAAGAGATAAAAAGAAATAGAACCTATATATACCCCCCCCAAAAAAAAACCTGTAGCAAGTCTTTTCTGGAGTCAAGCAATTGTAAATTGAGAGGATACCCATCAATTGGAGGAATGATTGAATAAATTGTGGTATGTAATTGTATTTATGTATTTATATATATATGTAAATGTAAATATCAGAATACTGTTGTGCTGTGGGGAATGATGAGCAAGATGCTCTTTAAAAAATGGAAAGAATTCCATGAGCTGATGCAAAGTGCAATGTACAACATATAAAATAATTTTGTAAGATTATCAGTTATGAATGACATGACTATTCTCAGCAATGCAATGTCATCGGAAATGATGAATTTTATCCATACCCTCATCTGAATGCAGATTGAAGCATACTTTTTTTTTTACTTTATTTTTCTTGAGGGTTTTTTCTTTTTGGTCTGTTTTCTCTTACAACATGACTATTATGGAAATGTTTTGCATGATTATACATGTAAAACCTATATTGAATTGCTTATATTCTCAATGGGGAGGGAGAAACAGAAAGCATCTGGAAATCAAAGTTTAAAAATGAATGTTGGAAGTTGTTTTGGGATGTAATTGGGGGAAAATAAAATACTAAATAAATTTCTAAAAAAGAAAAAAAAATAATGCTCAAAAAGTCACTGTATCTCTCATGTGCCATTCTCCTTCCTTCTGGGACATGCAGGATGGCTCTAAGTGGCTATCTACCTTACTTATCCCCAGTCCGAGTTCTCTCTGAGAATGACTATTACATCATAATGAGAATTCTTTCCTAAATAATAGTAGCTTCTCACATTTACATAGATCTTGGCAACTAAGACACTTTTCTCACAATATCACTTTGAGGTAGATAAAACAAATATTAGTGCAATTATTCCTTTTTTTAAAAATTGAAAAAAACAAGACTCATAGAAGTTGTCACTTGTCTATGGTTCCATGGTTATTTGTTAAACTCTAATCCAGATTTTCTAGTTTTAGGTCCAAATTTCTCTCCATGACATCATACTAACTTCATCTATATATCTAACAGTCAAAGTGTTACACGAATCACTTCACTACATAAGAGTTATAATTACCGCCGTATATATCTTGTCAAAATCTTCGACTTCTTTCAACCCTTGCTTTCGATTCTCTTGAAGGGCTTCTTCAAGACATTCATAGAAGATGGCAACTTCTGCTTTTCTCTTTTCTTGCTGAACCAAGCCATAATCAAATATATTCTGGCAAATTTCAACAAATTTGGTTTTGTATGTGAATTTAAAGTTAAGGATCCTCCCATTAAGCTCAGAATCCTCATTAGCAGATCTATTGTCTGATATTTTATTTTGGTTCCAGTGCCTTAGGATGAAAAGACTGGAAGTATTGTAAGAAGTTATTTTATTGGCAAGTATATATTTTCATGAGTATTTTTCTATAATTGATTAATTTGTGTGAATAGATTGAAGAATATACTATGTTAAGCTTACACTGGATTAAAATATACATGCTGTTGGTAATAGAAATACAGAAACAATAAACCACCTTATTGATTTCCCTTACAAAAACCAGGGGTGAGAAATGGGGCCTTGGAGGTATTTATGCACTTCCTGATGGGGGTTGAGGTCCCTTTATGATTCCTTTCTAATGACCTTGATTCACAAATCCTGGTCAAAAGCACCCTTTTGAATATCTGGGCCCAGCCCCCACCATCAGCTCAGCTTCCCCCAGCCCTCACCTGATCTGAGCTAACTGAAAAGCCCGCCAAGAACTTGAGGGTACTACCCATCTCCTTTTAGGTATAAAAAGGGCCAAACCGGAGCCCTCTCTTTGCAGGAGCCCTCCCCGCCAACACATGGTATCCTTCCAGCCATGTAAGGGTTCCTGCCCGCCCAGCGGCCACCTTCAGCCCTGGCGTCTTTCTAATTGAGCTTTACTTCCAAATTTCTACAATAAACATTTTATTTATCAATCTAGGTTTTCGGGCCTGTAAATTCATTTACAGGGGACACTGTGCCTCATGGGATCTTTGCGCTGAGAAATGGGGTTTCCCCTTTCCTTTCCCTCATTATTCCCATCATTATCTTTATGAGAAATGCTAATCTGATTCAACTTTCCATCTCCACTAGACATCCTTTCTATAATATCCCTATAGATAGTCTGGAAGTTATAGTTTTTAAGTCCCACCTCTGAAGTCCTTTCTTAGGTCTAACCTTCTGCTTGTTCTTATTTCCAGGAAATAATTTATTTTTCTTCTACTTATACCAAACCTGGCTTCTATTTGTAACTAATAAAACATGTTCAAGCTGTTATTTTTCCATGACTGCATATGTAAACACACTTGTGAAAAGCTGCCTTGACCACTCTAGTAGATATGTGGAGCTTCACACCCATATTAAATTCAGAAGTCCCAAGAGTTTACCAGAGCTCCATCCATCAAGGTTAGATTATATGAATGGTGATTCTCAGTGAAATGAACCCTTTAAGCATTTTTGTGTTACCTTTTTGTTAAAGCAGAAAAAAGGATATGTCTCCAGTAGTTCCGGAACTCCTGGTAAATAAGCTAACTTAGCAGCTTCAACATCCTCTGAATAAAGGCTGTCAAACAGAAAAGGACCGTTCAGGTATTCAACATAAGCAGCCTGTGAGGAAAAACATGGCAACCAAGAGTGATTCCAAGTTCCATTCTTTTGCCTACTTAGAGTTAATTCTAGTGGACAGCCTAATGAAACTTGAAAGAGACTGGGTATGCTCCTCTCAAGAGCTCTACCAGACCTTGCAAATATTCTATTCTCAACTCAAAAAACCAAATATCCTGAGTCCAATTTTTTATCCAATTAATGTGATTTTCACATGAAACCATTCTATTGGAAAAAAGCAGAAATTGTGATCTTGGGTACTTTATTCCCCCAAAAGGTTAAAAATTATCAGTAAAACCAACTTGAGGAAGGAGGGTACCTTATGTTTTTCTAGCTCTGCTATAGTTGCCTGCTCCTCTTCAAGTTTGGCCTGGATCTGATTCTCCCGATGCTTCAATTCATAAATACTATACTGATATTTTGCATCACCAAGTTCCCTCTGTTAAGTAAAAAGAAAATGTTTCCATTATTGGGTATTGTCCCAGGTCTAAAAGAAATTATATTTGGAATGAGTACCTGTAGTATTCCAATACATGGCTTCTCAAACTGTAATGTGATTGTAGGATTGCACAAAGAATTTCACAAAGAAAACTGCATTTTGATATTTCCACGAAATTTTTAAATATTTTCAGTTTATTTGCAGATATCATTTTTTAAATAAAGCTTCTTTCTCATCTTTTGTTTCCCAAGCACATTCTCATCTTCATACTATAGTAATTCATTTGTTCCTGAGTACAGTAAAAGATCTAGCCAGAAAGTATAAAATTGCCACTTCTAAACAGAAATTTTATTCTGGTTGTTTAAGACTTGAATAAAGAAAAATAAGAAATGGTAAGAGATAAATTTTATTACATCTCTTTAACAAACTAGATTTTTAGTGGTCCAGTTTGATTCTACCCTCTAGCACAATAAATCACAGAAGTCTGCCATCTCAATTGAATCAAACACAAGTATAAATTAGTTATGTACAAATACATAGTCATTTTGAGAAGACAAAAATGCTTTAAACATTGAAGACTGATGATGCTACATAGAAAATATTTAGTAACTGACTAAAAGAATCAGACACACTTCTGGCTGCTGTATAAAAATAAATCAGTCCAGTAAAAAGCACAAAAAGTAGTTATCTAGTCTACTGGTAGAAGAGCTTTGGTTTAGAGAATTACACTTATAATTCTCTATTGTAATGATGGAGAGAGAGGTTTTTCCTCTCTCTCTTTATTCCACTCCATTAACTTTGTTATTGGAGAGACTGAACAAATGTAGGACCACACATCTTGCCAGAAGCAAAGAAAGACACACTGACAGATAAATACAAATGCAGAAAGCCAGAAGAAGCTTTTTCAAGGAGCACAACCTTGTGCACCAGAAAAGAAGTAAACTCTGGATTGAAGAAAGGATTACTAGTTCCTAAAGTATTAGGAGTCGCAAAAGTTGATTGTATACCAGGAGTTCCGGAACTACTGGAGACATATCTTTTTTTCTGCTTTAACAAAAAATTAACACAAATCCCATGCAAGTGGGAGTTGTATTTGTCTGTTTATATGTTGTACTCCTCAGTAGACTATAAACTCTTTGAGAGTAGGAAATGTTTTTCAGAAAATTCAATAAACTTAGCTTTATAAATGATATGTACAGAAGATAGAAGAAAGGGAAGACAAAAGATCACAAATATAAAAGTGATTATGATTATTTATAAAGGGAAAAGCACTAATATCAAAGAGAATTAAATTCCATTCAGTACTCTGATTTCCCTACATCTTGATTTTCAAACCCTGACAAAATCACATATTCTTTCTACATTTACATATTCCTAAATATTAGATACTTAACAGTCAAGTGTTTTTATACAGCAAAAATCCCACTGCTTAATGGGTGGGAAACTAACCAATAGGGTGTTGGATTTGGAACCAAAGGCTCTAAGTTCTAGTCCCAATTCTGTCATGTCATTTCCCTGAGTGATCTTGAACAAGAGTTTTAACTTTTGAGGTCTCAGTTTCCTCACCACTAAAATTAAGGGTTTGCACTTGATAGCCCTAAGGTCACTCCCAAATCTAACTCTTTGAGTTGGATGGGAATGAAATAAAAAGTGGGAATAATGCTCTATTTTGTCACTGGTAAGGCAAAACAGCTTTTTGGTTTTGTAACAATAGACTCTAGGGTTATTCTCCCAACCCCAGCTATTACTTGGTAGACAGAGAGTCCTGGCTGGAGGACTAGAGAAGTAGCCAAAGCTACTTCTCCCTGCATAGTCCCAGGATTCCAGAGGAGCTTATGGGCTCCTACTAGGATGCTTCTCAATCATTATTATTGGTTGATTACATTTAGTCAGTCAGCTTTAATTAACTCTTAGAAAGAAGATATTTACTAAAGTGATAAGGTAAGACTAATTGGTATGAAACATCACTACAAAAGTCTGTAACATACTCTCCCACAGATACATGTAGAGTCCATGTAAGTGGGTTAAAGCTTAGAGCTAATATTCAGAGGGGTAACTCACAGGTCCTGGGGGAGTTGGGTAGCACTGTGGATACAGTACAAGGCCTACAGTCAGGCAGACTCATCTTCCTGAGTTCAAATCTGGACTCAGACACTAATTAGATAAGTCACTTAATAGTATTAAATAATACTATTTGTCTCAATTTCCTCATCTGTAAAATGAGCTGGAGAAGAAAATGACTAAAACATTCCAGCATCTTTGTCAAGAAAATCCCAAGTTTCAGAAATGACTGAAAGGACTGAACAGCAACAACAACAAAAATCCTTATAGGTCCTGGAAATCCTTTTCTCCCCTTTGTGCATCCCTCATTAAATTTTCCTTAGGCATGATATAGCTTTTGGTAGATTCCTTGTAAAGTCATAAAGCTGCCTTTCCTTAGCATGACTAAAAATTTCCTCAGAGCTCAATGCAAGCAGACACAACCAGTTACTGCTGTTCCTGGGATACTGCTCATATATCAGCAAGAAGTCCAAATTCTCTGATTTTCCACAAATCACAAAAATGTCTTCTTAAGACAGTAAGGGTGAGTAAGGGGGTGGAGACAAGGATTTACTCCTCTCCTACTAATCCTTTTTGGGAATACGTAGGTGGAGCTACTCGCTCTTCTAAGTTATGACACTCAAATGACTAAATTCTAAGCCAGTTTGCTATTTTATGCAAAAGACACAGGACATGACTGAATATACAGTAGTATAATTACTTCAATTGATTGATTCAATAGAAGTGTTTTCATTTGATCAAAGTAGTTGCTTTGAAGCTGATTACTTTGCTTACTACTAAACATTGCTTTGTTTTAGTTTACTTCATAGGCAGTGTACAAACTGGGAAAAACTCTTCTTTCTTGCGAACTGATTATGGATCACAGTCTCTTTCTCATAAACAGGACAATGAAAAGAAAAGGCACTTGCCGTGTGTGCATCAATAAGTCTGAAGTCCAGGTATACTAGATCAGGAAGGTAGGCAGTGACAAACAATTTATATTCTTCATCATCACAGATGGGGTTCCCAGCAAGGTTGAGTGAACGTAAATATGTAAATCTCCTCAGATAGATGACCTGTTTCAAATGTTAAAAGAATAATACAAGGCAAGAATAAACTTTAAAATAAAATTTTCCTTTTTTAACCCTTTCTCATCAATTGAATGTGATATCTTGAAGTTTATGTAATTAGAATATTCGAATCTATTTTTTAAAAATATTACTTTATTGGAAGTAGCCAATCTGTAGCCTGATGCTATTCCTTTCTAGGAAGCTTGCACACCAGGTAAACAGGCAATTTAAGACTATTTATAGTCATGTGGAAAAAAATGTTCTATATCATTATTGACTAGAAAAATGCAAATTAAAACAATTCTGAAGTACCACCTATCATTTATCATATTTGCTAATATAATAGAAAAGGAAAATGATAAATGTTGAAGGGGATGTGGAAAAATTGGAACACAAAAGCATCATTGGTGGAATTGTGAACTGATCCAGCCATTATAGAGAATAATTTGGAACTATATACTCAAAGCGCTATAAAACTGTATATCCTTTGATTCAGCAAATCCACTATTAGGTCTATATCCCACAAAAATGTTTATAGAAACAATTTTTATGGTAACAAAAAATTGGAAATAGGAGGGGATGTCATAAATTGGAGAATGACTGAACAAATTGGGATATGTAATTTTTTTTGGTGCAATAAAGTAATTTAGTTCATAGGATTTAGAACTCAATATTAAAAACCATCTAGTCCAATCCCCTGATTTTACGGAAAAAAAAATCAAAATTCAGAGAATTTTCATGGTTAAACAATTATAAAATACTCAGGTTTAAATTCAGGTTTTTAGAACCCCCCCCCCCCAAGTGAACTACTATTTTCATGTTACCACACCAAATCCAATTACTGATTAATCACTAGTTTTTTGTTTTTTACTTTTTAAAATTTCATAATTATAATATTTTTGACAGTATATATACATGGGTAATTTTTTTTTACACCATTATCTCTTGTACTCACTTCTTTTCCAAATTTTCCCCTCCCTCCCTCAATCCCCTCGCCTAGATGACAGGCAATCCCATACATGTTAAATGTGTTACAGTATATCCTAGATACAATATATATGTGTAAAAATGAATTTCTTGTTGCACATTAAGAATTGGATTCAGAAGGTAAAAGTAACCTGGGTAGAAAGACAATAGTGCAAACATTTTACACTCAATTCCCAGTGTTCCTTCTCTGGTTGTAGCTGATTCTGTCCATCATTGATCAACTGGAGCTGAATTAGATCTTCTCTATGTTGAAGATATCCACTTCAATCAGAATACATCTTCCTATAGTATCATTTAAGTTATAATGATCTCCTGGTTCTGCTCATTTCACTCAGCATCAGTTCATGTAAGTCTCTCCAAACCTCTCTGTATTCTTCCTGCTGGTCATTTCTTACAGAGCAATAATATTCCATAACTTTCATATAGCATAATTTACTCAACCATTCTCCAATTGATGGACATCCATTCATTTTCCAGTTTCTAGCCACTACAAAAAAAGTTGCTACTAACATTTTGGCACATACAGGTCCCTTTCCCTTCTTTAGTATTTCTTTGGGATATAAGCCCAGTAGTAGCACTGCTGGATCAAAGGGTATGCACAGTTTGATAACTTTTGGGGCATATATTTTGGGTCAGATTGCTCTCCAGAATGTTTGTATTTTTTCACAACTCCACCAACAATGCATCAATGTCCCAGTTTTCCCACATCCCCTCCAACATTCATCATTATTTTTTCCTGTCATCTTAGCCAATCTGACAGGTGTGTAGTGGTATCTCAGAGTTGTCTTATTTGTATTTCTCTGATCAATAGTGATTTGGAACACTCTTTCATATGAGTGTAAATAGTTTCAATTTCATCATCTGAAAATTGTCTATTCATATCCTTTGACCATTTATCAATTGGAGAATGGTTTGATTTCTTATAGAGTCAGTTCTCTATATATTTTGAAAATGAGGGCTTTATCAGAACCTTTAACTGTAAAAATATTTTCCCAATTTGTTACTTCCCTTCTAATATTGTTTGTATTAATTTTGTTTGGACAAAAGCTTTTTAATTTGGTGTAATCAAAATTTTCTATTTTGTGATCAATAATGATTTCTAGTTCTCCTTTGGTCACAAATTCCTTCCTCCTCCACAAATCTGAGAGGTAGACTATTCTCTGTTCTTCTAATCTACTTATGATCTCATTCTTTATGCCTAAATCATGGACCCATTTTGATCTTATCTTTGTATATGGTGTTAGGTGTGGGTCCATATCTAATTTCTGCCATACTAATTTCAAGTTTTCCCAAGAGTTATTGTCAAATAATGAATTCTTATCCTAGAAGTTGGGATCTTTGGGTTTCTCAAACACTAGATTGCTATAGTTGTACACTATTTCATCCTGTGAACCTAACCTATTCCACTGATCAACTAGTCTTATTTCTTAACCAATACCAAATGGTTTTGGTGACTGTTACTTTATAATATAGTTTTAGATCAGGTATAGCTAGGCCACCTTCATTTGATTTTTTTTTCATTAATTCCCTTGAAATTCTCGACCTTTTGTTCTTCCATATGAATTTTGTTGTTATTTTTTCTAGGTCATTAAAATAGTTTCTTGGGAGTCTGATTGGTATAGACTAAATAAATAGATTAGTTTGGGGAATACTGTCATCTTTATTATATTCGCTCAGCCTATCCAAGAGCACTTAATGTCTTTCCAATTATTTAAATCTGACTTTATTTTTGTTGCAAATGTTTTATATTTTTGCTCATGTAATTCCTGACTTTTCTTTGGTAGATGGATTCCCAAATATTTTATACTCTCAACATTTGTTTTGAATGGAATTTCTCTTTGTATCTCTTGCTGTTGCATTTTGTTGGTGATGTATAAAACATACTGAGGATTTATGTGGATTTATTTTGTATCCAGCAACTTTGCTAAAGTTGTGAATTATTTATAATAACTTTTTATTAGAATCTCTGGGGTTCTCTAAGTATACCATCATGTCATCTGCAAAGAGTGATAGTTTGATTTCCTCATTACCTACTCTTATTCCTTTAATCTCTTTCTCAACTCTAATGCTGAGGTTAGCATTTCTAGTACAATATTGAATAGTGATGGTGATAGTGGGCAACCTTGTTTCACTCCTGATCTTACTGGGAAAAGTTCCAGTTTATCCCCATTACATATGATGCTTACTGACAGTTTTAAATATATGCTCCTGACTATTTTAAGAAATAGTCCATTTATTCCTATACTCTCAAGTGTTTTTAGTAGGAATGGATGTTGGATTTTATCAAATGCTTTTTCTGCATCTATTGAAATGATCATATGGTTTTTGTTAATTTGATTATTAATATGGCCAATTATACTAATAGTTTGCCTAATATTAAACCAGCCCTGCATTGCTGGTATAAATCCTACTTGATCATAGTGTATTATCCTGGGGATGATTTTCTGAAGTCTTTTTGCTAATATCTTATTTAAGATTAGCATCAATATTCATTAAGGAGATTGGTCTATATTTTTCTTTCTCAGTTTTCAACCTACCTGGTTTAGGTATCAGTACCCTGTCTGTGTCATAAAAGGAGTTTCTTGGACTCCTTCATTCCCTATTTTTTCAAATAGCTTACATAACATTGAGGCTAATTGTTTTTTAAATGTTTGGTAGAATTCATATATAAATCCATCTGGTCCTGGGGATTTTTTCTTAGGAAGTTGATTAATAGCTTGTTCTATTTCTTTTTCTGAAATGGGACTATTTAAGCAATTTACTTCTTTCTCTGTTAATTTGGGAAGCCTATATTTTTGGAGGTAGTCATCCATTTCACTTAAGTTATCAAATTTATTGGCATAAAGTTGGGCAAAGTAACTCCTTATTATTGCACTAATTTCCTCTTCATTGGTGGAAAGATCCCCCTTTTCATTTTTAAGACTAACAATTTGATTTTCCTCTTTCCTTTTTCTGATCAGATTTACCAAAGGTTTATCTATTTTGTTGGCTTTTTAATAAAACCAACTCTTAGTTTTATTTATTAATTCAAATTTTTTTTACTTGCAATATTATTGATTTCTCCTTTTAATTTTAGAATTTCAAGTTTAGTATTTGGTGGGCGTTTTTAATTTAGTCTTTTTCTAGCTTTTTAAGTTGCAGGCCCAATTAATTGATCTTTTCTTTCTCTATTTTATTCAAGTTAAGCCTCTAAAGATATAAAATTTCCCCTTATTACTGTTTTAGCTGCATCCCACAAATTTTGGTATGATGTCTCATCGTTGTCATTATCTTGGGTGAAATTATTAATTGTTTCTATAATTTGCTGTTTCACCCAACCATTCTTTAAGATGATTATTTAGTTTCCAATTACTTTTTGGTCTATTTACCCCTAACTTCTTGTTGAATGTAGTTTTTATTGCATTGTGATCTGAGAAGAAAGCATTTACTATTTCTGCCTTATTGCATTTAATTTTGAGATCTTTATGTCCCAATATATGGTCAATTTTTGTATACATTCCATGAACTGCTGAGAAGAAAGTATACTCCTTTCTATCACCATTCAGTTTTCTCCAAAGATCTATCATACCTAATTTTTCTAATGTTCCATTTACCTCTTTAATTTCTTTCTTATTTGTTTTGTGGTTTGATTTATCTAATTCTGAGAGCGCAAGATTGAGATCTCCCACTATTATAGTTTTGTTGTCTATTTCTTCTTGCAATTCTCTTAACTTCTCCTTTAGGAAGTTAGATGCTATACTTTGTCCATATATGTTTAGTATTGATATGGCTTCATTGTCTATGCTACCCTTTAGCAAGATGTAGTTTCCTTCCTTAACTCTTTTAATTAGATCAATTTCTGCTTTTGCTTTGGTCTGAGAAAAGGATGGCCACCCTGCTTTTTTGACTTCACTTGAAGCATAATAGATTCTGCTCCAGCCTTTTACCTTTACTCTGTATGTATCTCCCTGTTTTAAATGTGTTTCCTGTAAGCAACATATTGTAGGGCTCTAACTTTTGATCCAGTCTGCTATCCACCTCCGCTTAATGGGAGAGTTCATCCCCTTCACATATACAGTTAAAATTACTAATTCTGTATTTGCTGCCATCATATTATCCTCAGATTATGCTTTTTTTCCCTTGTCCCCCCTGAACCCCTTCCCCAGGATTAAACTTATGGACCTCACTTGTGTCACGCAGCCCTCCCTTTTTAGTATCCCTCCCCCCTCCTTCTAAGTCCCTTCCCCTTTCTTGTACCCTTCCCTTATTCCTCTTTTCCTTTTCCCTTTTCCTCTCCCCCCTTTTAATGAGGTGAGAGAGAATTCTCTGAAAAACAAATATGTCAATTATTTACTCTTTGAGCCTTCTCTGATGAGAGTAAGATTCACAGAATGTTCCTCCCCCTCTCTAAATTCCCTCAGATATGGTAAATTTTCTTTGCCTCTTCCTGGGATGTAGTTTCCCTCTTTTTATCTCCCCTTTTCCCATTTCTGATACTATCCCCTTTCCCTTTCTACTTCCCTTTTTTTTATGTTATATCAGTAAAATCAAATTATACATGTGGACTTTCTGTATATCCACAACAGAAATACAGTTCTCAAGAGTTCCTTTTACCTCTTTCTGCTTCTCTTGAGTCTTGTGTTTGGAGATCAATTTTTTTGTTTAGATCTGGTTTTTTCCTTAGAAACAAGTGGAATTCATCTGTTTCATTAAATGTCCATCTTCTTCCATGGAAGAAAATGCTAAACTTAGCTGGGTAGTTTATTCTTGGCTGCATCCCAAGTTCTTTTGCCTTTCGGAATATCAGATTCCAGGCCCTTCAATCCTTTAATGTGGAGGCAGCCAGATCCTGAGTGACCCTTATTGTAGCACCTCGATATTTGAATTGTGTTTTTTTTTCTGGCTGATTGCAATATTTTTTCCTTAGTCTGGTAGTTCTGCAGCTTGGCCACAATGTTCTGTGGAGTTTTTTTTGTTTGTTTTTTTAAGGGTCTTTTTCAGAAGGTGTTCGATGAATTCTTTCAATGCCTATTTTCCCTTCTGTTTCTATTATCTCTGGACAGTTCTCTTTGATGATTTCCTGTAAAATAGAATCTAGGCTCTTTTTTTCATCATAATTTTCAGGAAGTCCAGTAATCCTCAGATTATCTCTCCTAAGTCTATTTTCCAGGTCTGTCAATTTTCCCAGTAAATATCTGATGTTATTCTCCAGCTTTTCATTTTTTTGGTTTTGCTTGACGGATTCTTGGTGTCTCAATGAATCATTCATTTCTATTTGTTCAGTCTTGATTTTTAATGAGTTATTTTCTTTGTTCGCTTTTTTTTACTTCGTTTTGAATATGTCCAATTGAGTTTTTAAATGAGTTATTTTGCTCTATTGAATTTTTTTCCATTTCACTAATTTTGTTTTTTAGTGAGTTATTTTCTTTTTCCAATTCACAAATCCTACTTTCTTGGGAATTCTTCATCTTTTCCAATTCACAGATCCTACTTTCCTATGGTTTTTTAACTTTTTCCAATTCATAAATTTAGTTTCTCTGCACTTCCTGTGAATTCTTTATCTTTTCCAATTCAAATTTCAGGACATTGTTACTCTCTATTATAGCTTCTCTTTCCTTTCCCCATTTTTCTTCTAACTCTCTTAGGCTTTTTAATAGTCTCTTCTAGGAGAGAGTTATGTATGTGATGGGGGCCAGGTATCATTCCCCTTTAGGATATCATCTGGAGACTGTCTGTTGTTAGCCTCCTCGGGGTTGGAAAGCCTCCCTTTTTCTGTATAGAAGCTGTCAATAATTCTCTTCATATTTTTACTCATTTTTAAAAACCTATGGGGTCTGCTTTCAGGGTAGGGAATTTACCACCTTCATCGCAAAACAGGGATAGAATGGACTGCAGCTATCTTGTGAACGGGCTGCAAAGGTAAGAGGGAGCTTTGGAGAGAGTTCCCCCCTCCCCCACCGGAAATGACTCTGAGGTGGTTAGCACGGCTGGGCTGTTGGAGTGCCCAGTGAAGAATCCTCGCTAGCAACTGCCCTGAGGCTAAAGGCTGAACAGTGAAAGCGTCACAACCCCAGGCCAAACCCCCTATGGGACTGTGGATATTAGCAGCTGACCAGTTGAGAATTTTTAATACCTTATTTTCCCTTGAATCCTTCCCCCTTCCCACTTCCGGAGAGCCATCGCAATATAATATATAGAATATTTTATTCATTTGTTTGTATATCTCTAAGCAGTCTTGTATGCCTGTGATTATTAAAAGATGTATGCATTTTTCTGTAAAAGAAAAGTCATCCCACTAATGAAACACTGGCAAAAGTCATGGGCACTTACATTAAGAAGATTATCAATCATGTTGTTCCCTATGGAAAAGACTTGGAGCTTTACTAATGAGTCCATAGCATCCATCTTGGCAATTCGGTTGCTGAATAAGCTCAGATCTTCTAAGTTAACTAGAGTATCTAGACCCTCAATTGTTTCAATGTTGTTGAAAGATAAATCTGAAAAAAATTTAAAGAAATTTAACAAATTTTATTACTAAAATAAATAAAAATTATATTTCTATCAGTTTCTCCATGTTAAATAAAAGTAGAAATACCAGATATATGGTGGGTGCTGGCTATACAAAGACAAAAATTAAACAACTCCTGTTCTCAATTCAAAAATTGAATGTTTACATTCAATTGAAAAGAAGGAAGCAAACATTGATTAAATGTTTACCATATTATCAGGCACTTTATAATTATCATCTTATTTGATCTTCACAACATCTCTGGGAAGAAGGAGCTATTTTCCTTCCTCCCTGCTATTTTTACAGTTGAGGGTACTAAGACAGATAGAGGTCAGTAACTTGTGCAGGGTCAGATGGCTAATAAGTGACTGGCATCAAATTTAACTACAAGTCTTCCTGATCCAAATCTATGCTCTATACACTGTGCCACCTAGTTGCCTAAGAAATCAAATACATAATGGCTGTACTCGATTATCTTAAACTATGCTTTATACTTTGTGGATTGGTAATTTCATTTGTAATCTAACAAATCCTAATTTGGGGGGTCAGGTGAGCGAGGTATAAGGGAAAAGGACAGCTAGTTGGTACAGTGAATGGAAAGCCAGGTCAGGAATTAGAAGACCTGAATTCAAATTCAGTCTCAGATACTTAATAGCTATATTCTCTCTCCCACATAGGTTGTTGTGAAAAAAGCACTTTGTAAATTTCTAAATGCTATAATAATTGTGCTACTACTTTGCAAATAATTTGCATCAGTAAATAATTTAATAGAATAATTGGAAGCAAAATGGGTGGAGAGAAGTTAGGACACTGCTTGAGCTCTTCTCAGTTTCCCTCAGAATCATTGCTAGATCAAATCTCTGAATGGATCATGGAATGACAGAACCCACAAAAATTTTGAGTAAAACAATTTTCAAGCTTAAGATATCTTGAAAGCACTTCAGGAAAGGTCTGCCTGAATGGGTAGGCGGAACATGGCTGTCACATGGGGATTCTATTAGGACTTTTAGCTAATGTATGTCAGTATTGACCTATCCTAGTCCAGAGGACCAGTGACTCAGCAAGCCAGCTATGAGACTTCCAATCCAAGCCAATTGTGAGCCCCAAACCCCAATACAACAGGCAGGAGTAGGCCAGTCCAACTTAGTGAGAAAACCAATAGCATGCCTGGCCCCAGCCCTGTATGGGAAGTCATTGAGAGGTTTCTGTCTCCCTGAAAAAAAAAAAAAAAATGCTTTACTCACTGACTCAGTTACTCAGAAGAGAACTTAAAATACCTACATATGAAATCTCTAAGGGAAATATGAAGTGCTGTGAAGCTCAAAATTCTTGGAAGAGCTCAAAAAAGATCTTAAAAGAGAAACAGAATAAAAATGGGGAAAAGAATGAGAGTTATGCAGGAAAATTATGAAAAGTTGGGGGAAAAAACAACATAAATTGAAGAAAACAACCCCTTTAAAAAATAAATTTGGTAAATTGGTAAATTTGGTAAATTTGGTAAAATGGAAAAAAATACACACACATATTATATATCATATCATATCATATCATATCATATCATATTATATTATATATACTATAAAAAAACAACTCCTTAAAAATTAAAATTGGCAAAATAGAAAAAAAAATCCACTGAACAAAACTTCTTTAAAAGTACAATTGGCTAAATGAGAGAGGAGGTTAAAAAAAAAAAAAAGCTAACCAAAGGAAATAATTCATTAAAAATTAGTATTGGACAAAAGGAAGTGACTAAGGACTGAATAAGACATCAAGAATTCATCAAACAAAATTTTTAAAATGAAAAAAATAGAAGAAAATATAAAATATCTCATTGGAAAAACAACCAACCTAAAAAAAAGAGATCTAGTAGAGATAATCTGAGATTAAATGGACTACCTGAAAATCATGATCAAAACAAAAAAGTCTAGATAACATTTTTCAAGAAAACATTGAAGAAAACTGCCCTGATATCCTAGAACCAGAGATAGAATAGTCATTGGAAGAATCCACCAATCACTTCCCGAAAAAAACCCAAAATGAAAACTTTAAGGACTAGTGTGGCTAGATTCCAGAATTATCAGATCAAAGAGAAAATACAAAAGCAACTGGAAAGAAATAATTTAAATATCAAGAAGCCATAATCAGTTTTATCCAGGACCTAATATCTTCTACATAAAAGGATTAGATGTCCTGTTATGATATTTCAATAGAAATAATTGGGAATAAACTATGGTAAATCAAATATTGTTGTTCAGTTATGTCTTTGTGACCCCATTTGGGGTTTTCTTGGCAGAAAGTGATTTGCCAGTTCCTTCTACAGCTTGTTTTATAGATAATGTAATTGAGGCAAACAGACTTGGTCAGGATCACACAGTAAGTATATGAGATCATATTGAACTCAGGTTGTCCTGACTACAAGGCCAGTACCTTATCTACTGTGCCACCCAATCGCCCCAATATATCAATACAATGCTCATAAAATAATAAATGAGCAACATAAATTTGGAAATACTTTATATGAAGTATTACAAAGTGAAAAAATCAGAATCAAAGGATCTACACACTGATTATTATATAATCTCAGCTAGTCTCTCACTGCAGCAAGGCAATCATTTTATAGTTCCTTAATTGATTCACTAGCCCACTCACTAAAATTCCTTTTCCAAGCTTTTTCATCCCTTCTCCAATTTATTATTGCTCTTTCCCTCTCCATTCTCACAGCTAAGAATCTTGCCTCCTATTTCTTTTCTTTTCATTTTAATTAAAGATTTTTATTTTCAAAAATATGCATGGATAACTTTTCAACATTAACCCTTACAAAACTTTGTGTTCCAATTTCCCCTCCCTTCCTTCCACTCCCTCCCCTAGATCCTTGCCTCCTATTTCACCTAAAAAAAAAGAGAGACTATTTACCAGAATTCTCTCTTTAATGTTCTTCCTCATCACTCATATATCATCTACCACTTCCTCCTTCTTTACCACTTTTCCTCCTTTATCATTGTCTGATAGCCCTTGCCAAAGCAAACTTCTCCAGGTATACAGGTGATGCTATTCCATTTCATCTTTTCCAGCAGATTATATTCTCTATTCTCCCTACTCTCTCATTAATCTTCACCCTTCTAATGGTTACTTCCCTACCATCTATAGATATACTTGCCCAGGATCACAAAATAAGTGTCCAGTGTCTGAGGTAGGATTTGAACTCAGATCCTCCTAACTCTAAGGCAGGTATCTAATTCACTTGCATGTCACAGCATCACCTCCTTGATGTTGTAGTCCTTTCTGACCACAAAGCACAAACAACCACTTCTGTGTGTCGGAGAAGGAGATGCCTCACTGAATGAAGGGGGAAGGAAACTGTTCCCTTTCCTGAAACTGTTTTCCCCTTAGGATTATCACTCATAAACTGTGTTCCCTTTTGAACTGTGATCCCTTTTGGACTCTCCCCCCAGATAAGTTATCTTTTGGGGATTCCAGATCCTTTGGTTCAATTTGAAATCTTGGTCAAATAGCACCGCTTTGAAGTATTGTTAATTCCCATAGGAGATCTGGGCCAAATACTGATAAACATCTAGGCCTGGGAACTTTGGCTTTCTGAAATCTGAAGCCCCAAAACTCCTTTTAAAGGGCAATTTCTGAACTCACTCTTTGCAAAAAGTCCAGAGCAGCTTGCTCTATTTCTAGGATTCTGCCCACTGAGAAGGCATTCTCTTCTCAGTGCCAGCCTCCATTTCCCTAACAGGACTTTGTCACTAAAGAAGTCAGTCTCTTAGCAAAACTGGCTTCCTATCCAACAATGAACTTTCATTTTTGCCAATTAAGAATTTGGAGTTTCATGAAGAACCTGTGCTGACTATAAGGAGATTTTAACAATTCTCTGACTGCCACTAACCTCATCATGGGGATCCAATTATAATCCATCAGTTAGTCAACATAACTTTTTTTCTTATTTTCTTTCCTTCCCTTTTCTCTGTCCACATAAAATATCATACCCCTACCTGAGGGTGCTCCACCCAAAGGAATGTAAATTTTGATCACTGCAACCTCACAAAATCACTCAAGCCCAAATCACTCCAGCTCTCATGGAATGACTAACAATAGGTCCCAGGTGAAGCCCCACTTAAGTTACTGTTTGGATGAATTCAGAGTCAAGAATACAAATCCTACCACAGATACACTTAACTAGCTGGACAAATCGTTTAAGCTCACTCAGCCTCAATTTCTTCATCTATAAATGAAGAAAATAAAACACTTTCAGCCTCAGTTTCCTCAATTATAAAATGGGGATAATAATGACAACCATCTCAGAAGGGTGTTATGAAGATAAAATAAAAAAATAAAATATATAAAGTACTTTATAAGCCTTGATGTATTACAGAAATGTCCTCTAGTAGTAGTAGACTCCTCAGCATTAGTCATATAATAAGCATTTAAAAAATGTTTTTTATTCATTCAAATACCCCAAAGAGATAAAAAATAGAAAGGTCCCATATACACCAAAATATTCATAACAATACTTTTGTGTTACAAAAGAATGGAAAATAAAGCAGGTACCCATCAACTAGGGATTGGTTAAATAAATTCAGACATATAAATATAATGGAATATTACTATGCCACAAGATATGATGAGTATGAAGAATTCAAAGATACAAGGGAAAACTTGCATGAACTGATGCCAAGAAAAATAAGCAAAATCAGGAAAACAATATGTGAAATGATCGCACAATTTAAAGAAAAATTAGAATTGAGCTTGTGCAATTTTAAGCTTGGCCTCAGGGAAGAACAGAGAAAATCTGCTTATTTTTCTTCCCAGCATATATAGTGGAATACTATATGTGCCATCAGACTTGATTAATGAAATGGTTGATTTTGCTTAATTTTTTTCCTTTCAGGGTAAAATTCTTGTAAGGAAAGATGCTCTAAGTAAAGGAGGGAGGGGAATGTATTCAGAAGGAATGTGATAGAACAAAAAGCATCAATAACAAAAGAAATATAAACTCATACACTTAAAATATATGTTAATAGAGCCAGGCTTTTGCATAGCCCTGCTCCACCTTAGGATGGGCCATTTCCACTTTTTAAAATCCTCAGATTCCTTCAAGGCTCTAGATAAATTCTACCTTGTCTCCTGATGCCATGGAATTGTTCTATTCTCCTTAAATGATCTTGTATATATACCTGTTTACATGAGACTGCCCTACGTGAGTATGAGCTCCAAAAGGAAAGAGACTGGGTTTTGCCTTGCTGTGCCCTAGCACCTTGGCTAGGGCTTTCAGGCAAGTCTTACACACAGTAGATCTGTGGTTCTTTCCATGGGTTGGGTGCGCCCAGAATTTTACTGAACTTGCAGTTAATCACATGCTTATACCTTAGTATTCTAGCCCAAGAATTATTCAGAGCCAAGAATAATGTTATAACTTGAATGGAAAAGAGTCAAGAACTACTGTAGTTAATGCTTAATAAATGTTTGTAGAATTGAAATGAAGTTTCTCAGAGTAAATAATCTTCTACATAAAAATACTCCTCTCATGTTAGGAGGTGCCAAATGTGTTGATGTCTTAATATTCCCCTTATTTTAACATTGGGTACTAACACAACTTAAAGCACAGCACACAGGAAAAGAATATCTTTAGTTTACTTGGTGCCCTCTTATGTTTCTCTTGATAGCTTCCACAATCTAGTTACAATAAGCTGAGCTTTAAGGAGCCAGGAATACAGTATCAAAATGGATATTTCTATTGCATTTTGAAATCACAGCATAAGATATATACTTTAAAGATTAATGATTTCCTTTCTACAGATGATAAAATACATTATAAATACATGCTGATAGAGTGATTTTTGATTGATTAAACTCACTAATGTCTACTAATATGAAAATGAGTCAGGTACCATATTGCATCATGAGAAATAACAAAGGCAACCTTACCAAGCCACACCAGATTAACAAGACTTTCTAATCCATCTATCTTCTCAATGATGTTATTGTCTAGCTGCAATTTTCTAAGACTCACAAACTGCCATAGATTGTCAATCCTGAGGATGTCTAAAATCAGAAAAGAGAGTGCAATTGATTATAAGGCCATTTGATCAGCATGTTTATATATCTTTTCAATTCAAATGTTGAATACTAAACAACATCAATAACAACATTAAACAACACTCTAGGCTAATTGTGCTTGTCCATTGGTGTGTGAAGACCACTACAGAAACAAGGAAAAAGACTATTCATTAGGTGCCTTCTGTATCCAAATGGAAGACAAACCAGATACAAGATACCTCTGTATACTGTTAACTAGTACTGCTTACAAAGGCTTGTTAACAGCTCATAGATTTAGAGTTGCAAGGGACCTCTTAGACCTTTTAGTGTAGCCCCCTAATTAGAGAGGTGAGGAAACTGAAGCCCAGAGGTATTATGACTAAGTCAAAGTGACCTGGATAATAAGCACCAGAGGCAGGTTATTTGACAGCACTTCTGTTTTTTCTGTTGTTTTTACTTTCTCCATATTACTGAATGAAAATCTGCAATATAGGGAAAGACTTAATGAATTCACTCCACAAAGATATTGACCTTCATTTGGATTATTAGTAGGATGTGGAGTAGTTTACAAAAGGAAACCCTTACTTCTAAAGTTGGAACTACTTCAAGTTTCATTTCATTTAGTAATACATTCCTGTATCAAAGGTAATTTGATACTGTAGGCTTTCTGGCAGGCTAACATAGCAGGAAAAATGACAAACAGAATTTCATTATCATGTTGCCAGACAAATAAAAGTTATACATATTTGTGTCTGAAAATAATTGCACAAACACAGCTGTGAAAGACTAATAGTAGTGACCTTAAACTCTAGGATTAACAATAGAATGGCAAGAAATTCCATACCATACACAGATAATTTGCCATACTGTAATGATCAGGATTGATTCTGTATTATTTTATTATTGATCCTGTTTAGAATTAATTGATTTTGTGCTATAATTGCTTTAGTCTGTCTCTGAACTTAGTTCAGAATTCAGTTGGCCTGTAATAAGTTAAATTTAGAAATACATTTCTCATGTTAATCACTGTTCTATTCTTGTCTCCAGAAATTTAATAACCTTGGGAAGAGGGAGTTTGCCATTGGGGAGTTAGACCTAATATCTTTAAACCACCAAGCTATCCTTCAAGAATGTCTGCTTTGCGGAAAGAGACATATATGTGCCAAAATGTTTGTGGCAGCTCTTTTTGTTGTAGCTAGAAACTGGAGGATGAATGGATGTCCATCAGTTGGAGAATGGTTGGGTAAATTGTGGTATATGAAGGTTATGGAATATTATTGCTCGGTAAGAAATGACCAGCAGGAGGAATATAGAGAGGCCTGGAGAGACTTAAATCAACTGATGCTGAGTGAAATGAGCAGAACCAGAAGATCACTGTACACTTCAACAACAATGCTGTATGAGGATGTATTCTGATGGAAGTGGAAATCTTCAACATAAAGAAGATCCAACTCACTTCCAGTTGATCAATGATGGACAGAGGTAGCTGCACCCAGAGAAGAAACACTGGGAGGGGAATGAAAATTGTTAGCACTAATATCTGTCTGCCCAGGTTGCATGTACCTTCGGATTCTAATGTTTATTGTGCAACAAGAAAGTGATATTCGCACACATGTATTGTACCTAGACTATATTGTAACACATGTAAAATGTATGGTATTGCCTGTCGTCGGGGGGAGGGAATAGAGGGAGGGGGGGTAAATTGGAAAAATGAATACAAGGGATAATATTATAAAAAATATATATATATATATATATATATAATAAAAAAAAAAAAAAAAAAAAAAAAGAATGTCTGCTTTGTTGTCCAAAAAGTCTGGGCCACTGTCTTGTAGGTTCACTCAAACACTGAACATTTCTTAGCCACAATGGTGAAAAGGGGGGGTTTTGCTAGCCTCTTATCACTAACACAAACAATAATATTTTCCCCTTGCCTCAGCTATGTGACCAATCATGTTGTCCTGAATTCTATGATGTCACTTGCCTTGTTCTGTTTTTTTGTTCTGTATTCCCCAAAACCTATAAAAGAGAACTGCTCACCTTAGTTTACTGAAGAAACTAAGATCATATTTATTGGCATATTCATGCTTTACTAACAAATTAATAATGCTTAGAATTTTGTGTCTCAGTTTACCTTATTTTAACTGTTCCAGCTGGTAAGCATGAAGGGTTTTGGGAGGGGGTGTAATTGATCAGGAAGTCTTTTGGGAGGGATTTCCTCTTTAATAACTTTTAAGTGAGATTTTTTTTTTTTACAGAAGGGACTTTTTCTGCTGAGAACTACACCAGCTCTAATTCCTTCTCTCCCCAACCCCTGCCTAGTCTCAATCTTTCTGAGCTAACGTTAGCCACCACAGTACTAGGGAAGTTGCATCATTGTTTGTTGGTCTTACATGTGTTTAAGTGTGATCGATAATTAGTAGTAAGGAAAACTCCGGAACTCCCTAAAGAATCACAGTGCTTTAAGCAATATTTAATCTCTTAAAAGAAATTTTGTTTTCCTTCATAAGGGACTCCTGATTCATGCCAGGATGGAAGGGGACTTTGTAAGAGATTAGAGAAGCCTATAAGAGAAAAATCAAATGGTGTATGTGTGTCCAAGAATGGACCTAAGAATGGGACTTCCATCTGTGTCTGTCTTATCATTGGTCTTAACGTTCTATGTGACAGTCTTGTGGCCATAATTCTTCACATCATTATATTTAGTTACTGTACAATGACAAAGTCTCTACGTTCTGTCTTTTTTCTTCTTTTTTTATTAAAGTTTTTTTTATTTTCAAAACATATGCATGGATAATTTTTCAACATTAACCCTTGCAAAACCTTGTGCTCCAAATTTTCCTCTCCTTCTCCCACGCCCCCCTCCTCTAGATGGCAAATAATCCAATATATGTTGTACATGTTAAAATATACGTTAAATCCAATATATGTAAACATATTTGTACAATTTTCTTGCTGCACAAGAAAAATCAAAAAGGAAAAAAAACAGAGAAAGAAAACAGAGTGCAACCGAACAACAATAAAAAGAGTGAGAATGTTATATTGTGATTCATACTCCTCAGTCCTCACTCTGTATGCAGATGGCTCTTTGTCACAAGATCATTGGAACTGGCCTGAATTATCTCATTGTTGCAAAGAGTCATGCTCATAAGAATTGGTCATCGTATAATCTTGTTGCTGTGTACATACATTCTGTCTTTACACTATCTTGTCTTACTTGTAAACTGGGTACCCAAGCAAGGACTTGACCTGCTGACAGCTACACTCACCCTACACAACACCCAGTGTTGGAACTCTGAACTCAATGGTAGAAAGCAAGAAACTCCTATGTCCTCCTAGGGGGGAGTCCTTGGTAACATAAGCACCTATGCCACTAGATAGCTTATACAACCTTCTTTAGATATAAACTTGACTACAGTCCTGGCAAAACAATGGGCAGCAGCTATCCAAGACTGTCTGGAGCATGGTGTTAACTGTCTCCACCACAAGGGCTGCCACTTGGAATGTTGGGGGCTTCCTACTAGGGCTCCTGAGCTTTTATTAGATTTATCTATGTACCAATCATCAGGTCTATGCCGAGGCTACTCAGCTGAACCATGTGGTTCCCTTGGCAGGGATTCCTGGGGAATCAGTACTATCCTAGCAGGGAAATTCTGGAGACTGTACCTCTATTTTCAAACAGGTACATGAATCTTTTAAAGTAAACAAATTGAAAGGATACATTGCCTGAGAGGAGTAAAAAAAAAATGGCCCTGAAATTTGTTGTGTGACCATAATTTATGAAGAACACCTCACATAACTCCATCAATCTTGTTTCAGTTTATCTGCATGAATAGGAAAAAAAAACCTTATTGGTCAATCTTTCCTTGTGTCATATGAACTAAATTTTTCTCAGGGAAAAAAATGTGAACTTCTCTAAGAATTTCTGTAAGTCTTTAGAAAGACAGATAAGAAAAAAGATAATCCTTTCCCTCAAACTGTTTTTACCTTTTAAACTAATTGGAAACTAAGTATGGGGTTAAATAAATTCTCTACTTGTAAATTTCTATATTGTTGTTTGAATGTTTTTGTAAATGTTGAAGTAGTCTAACAAGTTTTAGGTTAACATTCTTTAGAATTTGTTTTAAGGAAATTAAGAATGCAACTCCCCCGACCTCTCACCACCCCATTCCATGATAAATTTATTATTTTACAATTAGGAAAGGAAGGCCATCATTTCCAAAATATATAGAGAACTGACCCTAATTTATAAGAAATAAAACCATTCTCCAGTTGATAAATGGTCAAAGGATATGAACAGACAATTCTCAGATGATGAAATTGAAATTATATCCACTCATATGAAAGAGTGTTCCAAATCATTACTGATCAGAGAAATGCAAATTAAGACAACTCTGAGATACCACTACACACCTGTCAGATTGGCTAAGATGACAGGAACAAATAATGATGAATGTTGGAGAGGATGTGGGAAAACTGGAACACTGATGCATTGTTAGTGGAGTTGTGAAAGAATCCGGCCATTCTGGAGAGCAATTTGGAACTATGCCCAAAAAATTATCACACTGTGCATACCCTTTGATCCAGCAGTGCTACTACTGGGCTTATATCCCAAAGAAATACTAAAGAGGGGAAAGGGACCTGTATGTGCCAAAATGTTTGTGGCAGCTCTTTTTGTAGTGGCTAGAAAGTGGAAAATGAATGGATGTCCATCAATTGGAGAATGGTTGGGTAAATTATGGTATACGAATGTTATGGAATATTATTGTTCTGTAAGAAATGACCAGCAGGATGAATTCAGAAAGGCTTGGAGAGACTTACATGAACTGATGATGAGTGAAATGAGAAGAACCAGAAGATCACTATACACTTCAATAACAATACCTTATGAGGACGTATTCTGATGGATATCCACATAAAGAAGATCCAACTCACTTCCAGCTGATCAATGATGGACAGAAACAACTACATTCAGAGAAGGAACACTGGGAATTGAATGTAAAGTGTTAGCACTACTGTCTTTCTACCCAGGTTACTTATGTCTTCGGAACCCAATTCTTAACGTGCAACAAGAAAATTGGATTTACACACATATATTGTATCTAGGTTATACTGTAACACATATAAAATGTATGGGATCGCCTGTCATCTAGGGGAGGAAGTAGAGGGATGGAGGGGAAAATTTGGAAAAATGAATACAAGGGATAGTGTTATAAAAAAAATTACTCATGCATATGTACTGTCAAAAAAATTTATAATTATAAAATTAATTTAAAAAATAAATTAAAAAAAAGGAAAGGAAGGCCAATTCTCCGATTATAAAGAGGCAAGTTTGAGGGCACTATTCAAAGTGAAGAGAAAAAAAAATATGTGTGTGTGTGTATACATATATATATATATATACATGTATATGCTGCAATTTACATTTTAAAATATTAACCCTTTCCTGGTTCACTAAAAAAAGAAAAGTTTGTACAAAACAGGTAAATAAATTTTATTAGTATACCTAATTGAATATTTGCATTTTTACAAATTAAAGTTAAGTACAAATCAATTTAGCAATCATTTTTTGAATTGGCGTTTTTGTTTTGAAACAAGACATATTTCTGCAAATGATAATTAGACTCATTGATTTGGGCATAAATAATGATTGGAGTAGATTTTAAACAATTTGCCAAAAAGAAAATGAGGCTTCTGCCCATTTTGATAGCAGATTGTGTAAAAGCACTACATGGGAATTTGGGTTAGTCACAACTCAAACCATGTGCTATAGAAATGATTAACTGCTTTTGTTAAACAATCACTGCTAGAAATTAAGTGGTATATCTGTATTTTTTGCCCTATCTGCCATGCAGATTATAAACAAATTTAGAAGCATAGCCATAGAAGTGTATGAAAAAAAAACAAAACCAAAGGTAAAGAAAATCAGAGTCAAATATCTCTACTCCATTGTCCAGAGGAAGTCCTCTTATTCCTTGCCTTTCTCTCTACCCCCCATTTCCAGTTTTCCCAGTTCTGCCTATACTCCTATGAGCTCCAATTCCAAATCAACCTCTTCCAGCTACCCTATGTCACAAAAAAAGGGTTTTGTTGTCATAAAAAGGGTCATATCACTCAAGAATATAGAAAGTTTAGAATAATAATAAGTGTAATAGTAGCACCTATTTCCCAGGGTGGTTGTGAGGTCAAAAAGTTATATAATGATTGCAAAGCACTTAACACAAGATTGTGGTATATGGTAAGCAACAATGTCAGAGGGTTAACAACTGCATCCAGTTTTAAGCATAATGATTAGTGACATTTGCTACTTCAAGTGAAATCTCATAGGACTATAGTCTGATATTATTCTGTTTTCATTTCAGGTATGATTATATGATTGATCTTTAAGTCAGTAATTCACCTTTCAAGGAGTGATTTTGTTCAAAGGGCGTACGATCTAAGAATGGATTGTGGATGTCTGTAGAGAACTCCCAGGAAGCTAGAAACTTCAGTAAATGGGATGTTCCCCTCTTCCTAAGATTAATCAAGAGTGCATTTATACTTGAAATTATGAGAAAACAAAAGTCCAGGCATAATTATTGGAGCATTGTGAACTTTAAGTAAGATTGTGTCCCTAGGAACCAGCAATAAGCTTCAGAGAGTTAGATCATAGAAAACAGAAACCAGAGTTAGTCACAGAACAATGCTTTTCATAGTAACATATGGTTTTAAGATATATAAACAACATGATTTCTCTCAATAAACAGCTCTGCTGAATTTTCAGCAACCCCATCTCCTTATTTTCAACTGCTACTAGCCTATTTGGGTTGAGCTAGTCACAACAATGTCTGCTTCTAAAAAAGGTCAAGGGAATGAGCTTGGAATGGTCAAAGGTTGGATTCTCTTGACTCATTTCTCCTTTTTTAATACCCTGAATCTGACTATGATTCTCTATAAATGAGGTAAATGAATTTTGAACTCATCTGGAATCAAACAGAAGTAAGGATGCTTTATGCTCTTATACATGTGTCTTAAATTATTCTCTGGCCTTCGGCTTAGACATGGAACAACAGACTTGTCCCTGTTTCTTCCTTTCATGGCCAATCTCTATGATCACAGCAACTTAAGTTGGGATTTTTTTTTATGATGAATCTTGTCACTATAATACATTGCTATCTTCCGAATTATTATAGGATGCAAGTATTTAAAATCTTACTGTTTTATATCTGAGATTATAGTCATTTTCCTATCTTAAACAATTGAGCAGAAGAATATTTGGGCTTCTTAGCTGTCTGTTTGCAATTACATATTTCTGTATAAGATAACACCCTTGAAATCTCTCAAAATATTATTGAAACAATTGGACAATGATGCAAACGTTTGTGGAACCAATACTTAGTTAGGTCTATTAATTAGTAAGATTACACTCAAGGCTCTCCTCTGTTTTGTTTTTAAAGAAGTTTGTTGCAATCGGTTATCTTAGAGGAGAGTAACTTATGGTATAGTTTGTCTTATCTCAAAGAAAAATGCAATTTACTTAGATTTATTATTTAATGAGGGATTACTACCTGTGGATAGAACATGTGTCAAGTGCAAACCTGTTTTATAATACATAATTCATTTAATATACACTGTTCTTTGTATAAAATTTGGAATTAACTACTTAGTATATTTTCAATTCTTATCCCAAGATTTTATGTTACAATTGGAGTAAAATTAGCAACTTTTAGACACATTCATTTATGTAATAGAGGTCATCTACTTACAAAGTATGTTCTTACCTATGTTTTTATGTAAGGTTTAGATCCTTATCAGTCTCTATTCCAAAAGGTAAACTTGGAGCTAATTAGAGTTCTAAATAATTTGGAATTAAAGTGGAAAAATAATTGGGGTAAAAAATTTTAGCAATATGATCAAATAATTTTATATACATAATTTAAAAGACTCAAAAATTTTAAACATTTTAAGAGATCTGCCTTATGTAGTAATTTAAAATATTTAGTTTTTTTATTTTTCAGTTATTTGAATTTCTTTTTTTATATAGCTTTTTATTTACAAGATATATGCATGCACAATTTTTCAGCATTGACAATTGCAAAACCTTTTGTTCCAATTTTCCCCTCCTTTCCCCCATCCTCTCCTCCAGATGGCAGGTAGACCAATATATGTTAAATACAATATATGTATACATATCCATACAGTTATTTTGCTGCATAAGAAGTACTGGATTTGTTACCTATTTTCAGTAAATGGGTACTTAATGCCCTCTACCTTATACTCATTTTTATACTTTGCATTAGTTGCTATGTTAAAACTTATTTTCAGCTTATATAAGTAAAACTTATGATAGTATATACTGTTAGTAATGACTGTATTAAAGATTCTACAAAAATTAGCTTATATATGTGATCTATGAGAAATATGTTTATCTCTCATTGATGAAAGGGCAAAACTGAAATGATTAGGATCCATTCTGCATCATTTTCTTATTGATACTGTTTATAATTAATTGATTTTGTCCTGTTACCGCTTTAATCATGGGTCTCTGCCTCTGAACTTAGTTCAGAATTCAGCTAGCACATGATGGGTTGTTTAGAAATCCAGTTTTCTTGTTAATGACTGTTCTATTCTTGAATCAAGGAATTTAATCAACCTTGGGGGTAGGGGGTTTGCCACAGAGGAATCAAGCCTAATATCTTCACTCCACCAAGCTATCCTTCAAGGATGATTGGATTGTTGTCCAGAAAGTCTGGGTCATTATCTTGCAGATTCACTCAAACACTGAATACTTCTTAGGGAAAAGAAGGAGGTGTTGCTAACCTCTTATCACCACACTTTCAATCAATCATATTGTTCCCTATGCCTCAGCTATGTAAACAAACATGTTGTTTTCAACCCCATGAGATCACCTAACCTCTTAGTTTTTGCTCCATACTTCCCTATATATATAAAAGAGAACTTGTACCCCTCATATTGAGTCTTCGCTTATTGAGGAAGCTGAGATCTTATTTACTGATAAATTTGTACTTAATTTGTAAATTGATAATCCTTGGAACTTTGTGCCTCAGTTTACTGTATTTTAAGTGTTAGAACACTGATTCAGACTGCTACCTCCCACATAGGAGGTACATAACAGGAGGTACATAACAAATATTTGCTGAACTGAACTGAACTGATCCATAGCCTACCTTTGATAATGTTCTGTTATTTGCAGAGGCCCCAACTGGTCAAGTTTGGGAAGGCATATCTAAATTCAGTGATATCAAACTGAAATCTTTGAAAACTCTATTCTTTGGATTTTCTTAATTCTCAATGGAAGTGGAAAGAGCAATCTTATTGTTACTGGACATCTCTTAGTAATTATTTATCACTTTGTCATTCATACAATCTTTTAAAACCAGTTGTTGTTAATGCTTCAATAGGTTCATCAAATAGGAACATCAAATGTTCTTTTTTAAAAATTAATTTTATAATTAGACATTTTTTGACAGTATATATTCATGAGTAATTTTTTTTATAACATTATCCCTTGTATTCATTTTTCCAGATTTTTCCCCTCCCTTCCTCTACTCCCTCCCCTAGATGACAGGCAATCTCATACATTTTACATATGTTACAGTATAACCTAGATATACTATATGTGTGTAAATCCAATTTTCTTGTTGCACATTAAGTATTGGATTCCGAAGGTATAAGTAACCTAGGTAGATAGACAGTAGTGCTAATATTTTAGATTCACTTCCCAGTGTTCCTTCTCTGGGTGTAGTTGTTTCTGTCCATCATTGATCAGTTGGAAGTGAGTTGGATCTTCTTTATGTTGAAGATATCCACTTCTATCAGAATACATCCTCATACAGTATTGTTGTTGAAGTGTATAGTGATCTTCTGGTTCTATTCATTTCACTCAGCATCAGTTGATGTAAGTCTCTCCAAGCCTTTCTGAATTCATCCTGCTGGTCATTTCTTACAGGACAATAATATTCCATAGCCTTCATATACCATAATTTACCCAACCATTCTCCAATTGATGGGCATTCAGTCATCTTCCAGTTTCTAGCCACTAAGAAAAGAGCTGCTACAAACATTTTGGCACCCACAGGTCTCTTTCCCCTCTTTAGTATTTCTTTGGGATATAAGCCCAGTAGTAGCACTGCTAGATCAAAGGGTATGCATAGTTTGATAACTTTTTGGGCATAGAGGAACATCAAATGTTCAATCAAATATGTTCATCAAATGTCCAAAGTCCCTCTCTCTGAGGAATGCAGAGTAATGGCCTTTGGCCCTAGATTTATGCTTCC
This sequence comes from Sminthopsis crassicaudata, assembly GCF_048593235.1. Classification (NCBI taxonomy): domain Eukaryota; kingdom Metazoa; phylum Chordata; class Mammalia; order Dasyuromorphia; family Dasyuridae; genus Sminthopsis; species Sminthopsis crassicaudata. The sequence continues at coordinate 509,999,808 of NC_133617.1, forward strand.
TCATTCTGAAGGGAATGAAAGTCTCCCTTCAAGAAGGGGGGGAGGGAGAAAGAGGCTAGAAATGTCACATTCTACACAGACCTTTTCATATATATAAATTGGGATACTTCTATTTGGAGCCAATTACTCTATTCTCATTCATCACCAAAAATTCCATTGATACTCAAAACATTTCACTGAATCTTTTTGAAAAATGCTTATTTTTTTTTAAAAAAGTGAACATTATTCTAATATCTTTATACCCAAGAAGATTCTGATCTTTGCCTAGGTCTACCAGCCATTATTATGAATGACAAAATTTGATGTAACTAAGTGGAAATTATTCTACATCTACATTTTATTTGGAGTTTACCTTCCTTACATAAAACCTAAACTACAGTAATATGGGGGGAAAGGACATTAATAAAAACTTAAGCAGAACAAAACAAGATCAAAACCCCCCACAAAAAAAATTACTCACTTTGAAAATCCAGCTGCAGACTTTTGACATCTTTGAAATTAATGCCCTCCTGTTTGGCTACTTGTCCTGCTGCTTCTTGAGGTCCCTGTTCTTCCACAGCCAATTTAAGCAACTCTTCATCAATCACATTTGGCTCTATTGTATCATATAACCGAATCATCTTTTGATCTTAGTTATCCTAAAGAATTGAAATAATAATTACTTTATGTAACATAGTTTTATCACTCTTTGGGGAGGGGCAGTTAGGGAAAGGGAAGAAACTACTCAAGAAAAGTGATGTCATACACTAGAAATTTACTTGTAATCTGTTGCAGACTTGATTGTAGACAGAGCAGAGAACTGATGCTTAGAATTCCTATTTGGGAGATGGGAAAAGTAACACGGGACAGTTAGTCATCTAATTAGTCCCCTTAGACAGTATTATTCTATGGGAAAATAAATTCTGAAATTTCTTGAGAAACTATAATGGAGGTAAGTTGCTTCCCCTCTCTGGTCAATTTCCTCTGCAAAAAAAAGAGAGATGATTTCAGAAGTCGTCCTGGTTTTATCCATAATTTGAATGTGAAAATTGTCACATCTAATTAAAATAGAGAGGGCCCATAATATATATAGCAAGAGCAACCAAAGTCTGTTTCATATCTTCATATGTTAAGAAACAAAAAGCAAACAAAAACCTAGAATGCCACTTCATACCTTTCAGATTGGCTAAAATGACAGGAAAAGATAATGATAAATGTTAGAGGGGATGTGAGAAAACTGAGACACTAATGTATTGTTGGTGGAACTGTGAAATGATCTAACCATTCTAGAGAGCAATCTGGAACTATGTCCAAAGGTGCTATAAAACTGCGCATACCTTTAGATCCAGGATTGTTTCGATAGGGTCTGTATACCAAAGAGCTCATGTAAAAGGGAAAAGGACTCATATGTGCAAAACAGTTTGTAGCAGCTCTTTCTATAGTGGCAAGGAACTGGAAAATGAGTAAATGCCTATCAGAACTGGCTGAATAAGTTATGGTACATGAATGTAATAGAATATTATTTCTATAAGAAATGATAAACAGGCTAGTTTCAGAAAAGCCTGGAGAGATTAACATGAATTGATGCTAAGTGAAATGAGTAGAACCAAGAGAACATTGTAAATAGTAACAAGATTATATGATGATTAACTGTGATGGGACTTGGTTCTTTTCAACTATGGGGTGATTCAATGGAAAGAGCCATCTGCATTCAGAGAGAGGACTTTGGAGACTGAATGTAGATCAAAGCATAGTATTTTCACCTATTTTATTGCTGTTCTTTAATTGCTTAATTTTTTTTCTTTCTCATTTTTTCCCCTTTTGACATGATTTTCTTATTCAGCATGATAAATGTGGAAATACGTTTGGAAGAAGTGCACATGTTTAACCTATATTGGATTACTAGCAAGTAAGTAGGGGTGGGGGAGGGAAGAAGAAAAATTTGGAACATAAGATTTTGCAAGGGTGAATGTTGCTTGTATTTTTAAAAATAAAAAATTATTATTAAATTTGACCTCAGGCACTTAACATGTCTTAGCTGTGTGACCCTGGGCAAGTAACCCCAATTGCCTCAGAAGAAAAAAAAAAGAAAAAAAAAAGCTATTTTTTTTTAAGACCTAAAAGATTCCTACCACACTGGATAGATACCCTGAGAAGAACACATGAAAAACAATTGCACAACATGAATAATGGATCAACACCTGATATTAGGAATACCTAAATCAGTAAAATCACAAATCCATAATAATGATAGCCAATTTTCTGAATTGAAATTGAAAAAATTACCAACAAAAAACTGGAGAATCTTTTTCTTTGGGAATGAATCATCCCCACAAGTCAGACCAGTGCTAATGACCTCATAATGTGAATGATGACAAAGCATCTTGAGAAATGTGGTTTCTCTCTTTGCCTACTTTTTTTTTTTTATTTGGCCAGGAAAATATGGAAGAAATATCTCTTGGGATTTGAATACCCACAAGTTTAATGAATGCTCCAGAGCCAAGGAATCTGAGACTTGGTAGAGATTCTTTTTTCTCTCTACCATCTTAGAGTTCAGTAAAAAAAAAAAAAAAAAATTCTTTTCCTAATTTTCCATTCCCTCCCATCCCTACCATTGTAGCTACCTCACCTCTGTTTTCCTTTTATAAATGAATTATATTCTACTGGTCGGCAGGTCTTTGTTCACTTTGTATCAGATATGTTAAGGACCATGCCTAAGTGCGTTGTAAGAGGCAGGTCAATTTTCTGTGAGCCTCCACAGCTGTGAACATTTGAAGGCGTTGCAAAGCAGCTTTTACTGAGACAGGTGTTGCTTGCGGACTGGGAAAATAAATTGAAGGCAGAGGGAAGAGGAGAGAAGTCAGACAACTCAATGGCCTCTCAGTAAGGGAGGTCAGGAGAACAGCAATTGCCTCTCAGTTTCCTTGAATCACCATCATCCGCTCACAAGAAGAGATAACAATTCCAGATACTGGTGTCTGGATTCTGGAAATCACTAGAGCAGCAGATAATAAGAATATACCTGGGAGGATGACCCCAAGGGATTTCTATAATTTTACAAAGTATTTAGGTAGGAATTTTCTAGTTCTGATATTCTAGTTCAAAGCCAGGTGACTGCTTTGGGGAAAAAACTATTTTATTACAATTTTTATAACTTATGAATTTCCTCTAGAGTAGAAGGAAGCTTCCAAGTGGATTTGGAGTACATTAACTCCATTAATACTAAAAGAATTTAAACCATTATATCATGCAACTGCTGATGGAGCTCACTATGGACAAAGGTCCTGGGCTAAAACCTTCCCAAGTTTCAGGAATACTCTGACTTGGCCCCACTGGGTGAGACCTGTGACCCTGTTCCATAGCTGCACCTAGAATGCTCTCTGACGATATTCATGGCCCTGGATGGGGGCAAGGGGAGGGGAGCGGAGGGTGAGAGAAGGGAGGAAATGGGCTTTATCCCGTGTGGCTCTGTGCTCTAATAGTAGAGCTTTTGCTGTATCTTACCTGGCACCAGATCATTCCACCAAGTTATCATGAGCATGCCCTGCCCCCTTTCTAGGGACTCTTTATTATTATTTTTTTTTCTCCCAGTAGAAAGCAGGTACCTTGAAGGCAGAGACTGTCTTTTTTGTACCTGTATCCCAGCATTTAACACAATAATACATGGTTAAATGCTTAATACATGTTTTTTAATTGATCCATCCATCTATCCATTCAGACAAGTGGGAATTTCATTCTAGAAACAGTTTTTAAATTTTTAAATCGCTCCAATTCATTTTCCCTTTGCTTCTTTTAAGCAAGATGACTTAAATAATATTGATCAAGAATTTATTACAAATTACAAATTTATTATTGTTTACTAGACCAAATTTTGTTCTAATGTGTTTTTCCTCTTTTCAGGATTTATTTTTTTTTCTTTTATACCTTGAGTTTAATTTAGACCAATACTGCTTCATTTTCAGAAGAATTACAGAATAATAGATTTTCTTTTCATTTTAATTTCATATATTTTACTGATTTTTTCTTCCATTTTCAATTTTGATAAATAATAAATAACATTTTCCTCTTTCCTACTAAAGCATTTATTGTAGGTTTTTAATGTTTGTTTTCATTTTTTATTTTTTTAAACTTTTATTTAAAAAAACCAGAATTTTTTTAAAAAAAGGAAAACAAAACATTGTCCTGTGCCCAGTAGTACATCAGGGAGGATTCAAAATATATAAAAATAAATTACCAGTTCAAGAAAGGACATATAATAGTAGAAGAAATTATATTCATGACTATCTTTCCTTTACTTCCTTATAGGTTGTTCTTTTGTTCTCTGTTTTGGACTTTTTTTCTTTATTCCTTTTTTTCTTCTTTCATCCCTTCCACCTCCCCCAAGCAGCAAGGGTATATATATATATATATCTTTTTTTATCCCTGCTAACTCTTTGCTTTGTGTGTGTGTGTGTGTGTGTGTGTGTGTGTGTGTGTGTATATATCTATATCTATCTATCTATATATATATATATCTTTTTTTTATCCCTGTTAACTCTTTGCTTTAATTCTGCTCCAAAACTTGACTTGATATTACTTAACCTCTTCCACCCATGGATCCCTCCTTTTGTCTTCTTTTCCCACCCTTTGCTTCCCCCTGTGCCCATTCCTCACCCCTTATTTCTTATATTTCTTTATAGATTTTGGAGAGTGCTATACCCTTCATGGTATATATGTAATGTTGCCTATTTAACCTTTTCCCAATGTGAGTAGGTTTTCAGAGCTAATAGACCTCTCCCTTCTAAAACCTCTGTGTCTGTTCTTCCTCTGCACCTCATTTGTACAACATAATAACTATTTTTATCTTATATTTGCCCCAGTCTTTCTTTTGAGCTACCCTATTACTGATGTCAATCTTAAACATATGGTATACATTTCCATGTAAAAAACAACAATTTGTCCATGCAATTGATCTTGATATTAGCTCTTATAGTTAAATTTTATATTGAGTTGCAGTTTGGTTGATAGAAAGTCTTGAAAATCTGTAGAATTTCCATTTTTTCCTTATTCAATATTGTGGATAATATTTCTGAATATATTTTTGGTCACAAATGTAGTTCTTTTGATTGCTGGTATATATAATTCTGAGACTCTTCTAGTTGATTAACTTTTTTTTCCATTATCTTCTTTTCTTGGATAGTTTTGATTTATTTATTTTTATTTTTCCTTGATGATCCCCAGTCTTCCCTATTCACATAGGAAACTTCTATATTTGGGTTCTTTCTTTTTTGCTAGTTCATTTTTTTTTTAATGAGAAGTATAAGCACATCAAGTTGTGGAGCGAGTACAGGGGATGGGAGAGGAATGATGCCTCTAACTTCTCTTCAGCTATTCCAGCTGACCTGGAACCCTAAACCAAGAGCTCCCTCTTCTTGCAAGTGCCCACAGACAGCAGTATCCCTGCTCCACTGCTTCTATACTCAATGGGTGTGCTAGTTCCTTCTCACCCAGGGCTTGTTTCTGCAGCATAGCTGGGCCGAGTGTTCCTAATCAGCAGAATTTCCCTCAGCCTTCCCCAGATTCATACCCTCAACTCCACACATAGTAAGAGAGGTGAAAATTTCTGTGGTTCCTGTTGAGGCTTCGGCCAAACCCAGTCTGCCTCAGGATCCCCACTTGGTGTTCCACAGAACTAACTTGGAGGTGTTTGTACTTCACATTGGTTGGCCTGGGGGCTTTCTTTAGTTATTCTTGGGTTGCATCAGGAGGACCCCAGTTCTACCCCAAGTCTTTTAGATTTTTCACCAGTCTCTTTGCTCTGAAGTGCAAATTTTTTCTGTTTGAGGGGAAAATCTGGAGAGCCTAAAATTTACCGACTTACCCTATCATCTTTCCAGAATCCTCTGGAAATTTTTTATGGTCTCTTATTTTTCATTTCCTCCAAAAAATCTTTTTTTTTTTTTTTTTAGAATAATGGTACTTTCAAATGTTATCAGAGTTAACACCATTGAACTGAAACTGATGTGCTACTTGATCACTTATGAATATTAATGCTTGTAATTTGCTGAAGTTAATGAGAATACCAGTTGTTTTTATGATTGCCTTATTTTAGCTGTTTACATACATGTTCACCTTGCTGATAATTACTGTTGTTAGTTGTTATTGCTTCTAATTGGCATTGCCATCATTTACTAATTTATTTGGCCAGTTGTTTTATTGCTCTTTTATTATATGATAAATACAGGTGGATGGTATTTAAAAATTATTGTCACATTTGAGGTGTGGGTATTAAGCACATGGAATAATTCTTGAAATAGTCTAAATGTATAAGAATGAGGACGGTTCAAACGCTCTTAAGGACAAGGTAAAAGAGTTGGGAGAGTGCAAGGTAGTTGCTATTCAAGGAGTAAGCAAAACCCAAGAAATACTCAGTTTACAACCAGAACACACTGAGCATTTAAGACTACCAGAGAAAATCAGAAAAAGGGATATACCTAAGTAGTGATTCATATTCCTTCATGAGAGACTAAGAAATTGTTCCTAAGAAAAAATTTTTGTGATAGTGGTGATTGTTGTCCTTCATTCTCAAAGAGAATCACAGTGACATCGCTATATAAGAGTCGAGCTACAGTGTGTCTGACCATGGCTGATCATACCAATATAATCTCCTACTGCTCTGCCACAAGTCAAACACAATTGTCCCTGTGAACATTTGGGGTGGTCTTCCCAACTTGCACATCTCATGCTTCTGAGATAATTCAATTCTGCTTTGTTCACAGAACACAGCACTTTCTCTGATGAGGGCATGCCATGCTGGACGATCCTGTGTCAGCATCTCTCATATCATGCAATCAATTCTGAAGTTCTTAAGTGAAACCTTGCAAGTGTCTTTGCATCACATTTTCTGACTGCCTTGTGAGTGCTTGCTCCATATGAAATGTATATTTGTCATTCGAACAATGGAGCCAGCCCAATAGAGCTATGCTCTCTACAGTAATGTTGGAATGCTTGGCAGTTTTGTTTGAGAAAGGACCTCAATGACTGGTACCTTATCCTACCCGATGATCTTTAAAATCTTCCTAAGATAATTCAAATGGAATCGATTTAGTTTCCTGGCCTGGTGCTAGTATACTATCCAAGCACACAATGAAGTCAGAACAATGGCTCTCTAGATCTTCAGTTGGTTGGTAGTCAGTTTAATACCTCTCCTCTCCCACACTTTCCTTCAGAGCCTCCTGAACACTGAGCTAGCTCTGGCAATGAGCTAATGTCAATCTCATTATCAATGTGGACATCCCTGGAAAGTAGACTGCCAAGGTAAGTGAACTTATCCACATCATTCAAAACCACCATTTGATATAATTGATGGTTCCACATTTGGATGGTGGGGTGCTGACTGATGGAGTACTTGTGTTTTCCTGGTGTTAATTGTTAGGTCCCAATTAGCACAAGCAGCAAGGAATTGATCCAAAGTTTGTTGCATCACAGCTTCAGAGCTGCATTGAGTGCACAATCATCTGCAAACAAAAAATCATGCATCAATACTCTCTTCCCTTTAGTTTTTGGCTTGTAGCCTTTTCAAATTGAAGAAAGTGCAGTATCTGACTGATTCCATGCTTGTCCTCATTGAAGGTGTTTGACAACATGGCTGAAAACATCATGCTAAAAAGCATGGGAGCAAGCGTGTCATCATGATTCTGATGAACTTCTCTGGGAAACCAAATTAGATGCTGGCTCTATATATCCTCAATCTGAGTTGTTACATCTTTGAAGGAATAGCTTGCCTAAATCAGATAGTATTTTAATAGCCAGGAGATGGCCCAAAGCTAAAAACACCAACTCAGTGGGTAACAGATGACTAGTATTTCATACACAGGATTGAAAGAGTAAGTTCAATTCCTCTGAGTAATATAGAAAAGCCTCACTTGAAGAAGTCCACTGAATTATATGGAATATCTCATATGAACATAAGAGAGAAAGATCCACTGGATCAGGCAGGAAAATATCAGTTGATGGCAGGCATAGGATTGGATATATTATGGCAGAAAACATCCTAGACCAAAATTAAGAATTTTCTCAAGGAGAGGATCCATACTTTCCTGTAATCCATGACAATATGGATTACACAGGTGTCAATGATGTTAAGAGAATTAAAGGGCTTCTAACAGAAGGACAAAGTAATACTTCAGTGGGAAAATTTTGAATCTGATAACCCAGATATGGCATGTCAAACTTAATTATAAAAATGTTTGGGGAATAAACACCAAAGCAGCTACATTTTAGCATTGAGCATCTGATTTTGGTATTCAGGGTGAACAAATTATGAAAATTGGTAGGAAAAGGGTCAATAAGCCCAGTATGAAATTAAAAATTGATTTTTTTATCCTATTTTCTTAAGACAATCAAGCTAAAATAAAGTCATTCAACCCAGTGTGACTCAGTTTTCTCATCTGTAAAATGAGCTGGGGAAGAAAATGTCCATTCTTCATGTCATAAAGAGTTAGACTTGACTGAAAAATGAATAAATTTTTGAAATAGAGGACTTTCAAGCATTTCTGATGAAAATTTTAATTTCCCACTAGATTCCATCATCATCATGCTCCCAGAAAATGTTTTCACTAGTTAGCCAACCTGATTCAATCTTTTAGGATGATGAACTATTTATGCTTCTTTAGTACTTTCTGCCCTCCATGGGAGGGCTAGAGGGCACAGCAAAGAACTCTTCCCAAAGCCTCCATTTAAAAGGGCTCATTAGACCAGCCAACTCATATCTTACCAGTTGTCCTCCCTAGACTGGATTCTATCAGGACCCTGAGCTAAGCATCTTCTTCCCCAGTCCTTCTGTACTTTGCTATTTCCTTTTGTGTATTGTTTTCCCCCAATGGATTGTAAACTCCTTAAAAGCAAGGACTGGTTTCCTCTCCCCTAAGATTATCCCCAGACATTAGCACAATATCTGGCACATAGAAGATGCTTAATAAAAGTATATTAATTGACTGACTCCCAGTGGAAAGGCCAGAACTAACTACCTTGTGAAATTCAAATGCCTAAGTCAAAAGAAACATAGAAACAAAACCACATTTGATCATTGGAAAAGGACTATTATTATAAATTGTTGACATGTTAATAGGGAGAAAGCCTATTTTCTTTTACGGAGAGAAGAAAAGGGAACTATACTAGGGATAAAAAGGAGGAAAAAGAAAGAAACTGCACTGTTTTACATGACTGGCATTTGAAATGAAGAGTATACACATAAAAAGAAAAAGAAGAATGGACATCTTGTTAACTTTCAACTTAAATGGATAAAAGAAGACTGAAAACACACACATGCAAAACTTAAAGGAAAATAATTGGGGACTGGGAGAGAGGACAAAGGAGTTTTAAAGGGACAGAAAAATGTGAGAGAGTAATCAAAAGCAAAACAAATTCCATCATTGGAGTGAAGAGAATAAAAGGCAGATAGAAAGGGGAAAAGCTTGTCAATAGAGCTGAAGAAGGAAGAAAGGAGGGCAAAATCATTTGCAGATTAGAAGTGTTTGGGAAATTTCTTTTATTTCTCTACTTGATAAAAATAGGAAAATGTAAAAAAGAATGGGATGAAGGGAAGTTCACAATTAATCATAACTACAGACTGTGAATAGAATGAATTGACCCAAAAAACCAGAGAAGTATAGCAGAATGGATTAGAAAGCAAAAGCCAACAATGTTGTTAAGAAACACACTTGAAACAGAAAGATTCATACATAGTTAATATGAGGGGCTGTGGTAGAATCTATTATGCCCTTGACTTTACATGTAGAGTTGATATCATATTGCTTGCTTGTTCAGATGATATAAAGAAAAGGCTGGATGAAGACAGAATTTGGAACTCAAAGAATATTGAAACTAAATAATTAAATAATAGGTTCAATTTTTTTTTTTTTAATTGGAAAAAATCTAGTATGCTTCAGGCTAACTAAGAACATGTTATTATGATTTCAGGTAAGACTATATTGAAAAATAGATATAACAAAAAAGAGATAAGGAGGAAAATAGCATTATGCTTAAAGCCACAACAGATAAAAAGTCAATATCAGCACTTAATATATACATATGCATCAAATGGCACATTGTAGCTAAATTCCTAAAGGAAACATTAATTTAATTATAGGGATAGGTAGAAAACAGAACTTTAATGCTAGAGGACCTCAATGTAGTCCTTTCAGATTTAGATAAATATTAACAAACAAAAAAAGAAAAGTTAAGGAACTGAATAGAATTTTAGAAAATTACATATGATAAATTACTGTGGGATAACTACAAAGTTTAGTCTCACACTGACTTATAAAAACACAAAGGTGCAAAAATAGAAATGTTAAAAACATACTTTACTAATGATATAATGAAAAAATATTTAGTGAAGGGCCTTTGAAAAAAGAATTACAAATTAATTGAAGACTAAGTAATTTAGTCCTAAAGAATTAATGAATCAAAGAACAAATCATAGAATTAAGAAAAAATTTAAGTAAAGGACAAGGGGAAACATGTAAAAAATATGGGGGATCTGCTAAAAGTAGTCTTTAGGGGAAAAATTATATTTCTAAATGATTTCATCAACAAAAGAATGAAAAGCTCATTAAATTGGGCATGTATCTCTTCCCTTCCCCCCAAAAGAAACTCTAGTGATGCAACAAAGCAAAAATAGAAATTCTGAAAGTCAAGAGAGATTTTAAAAAGAAAAATCATTAAATTGATAGATAAAATGAGATTTTCTTAAACTAACAGAGAAATAATTAGTTATTCTGATTTTTGAGAGGAAAAGAAAATTGAATTAAAAATTTAAAAGGCTTCATAACAACTAAAGATGAAATAAAGAAAAATCTCAGAAACATTTTGCCCCCTATAGCTGATAAGAGATATGAAATAGGGAAATACTTATAAAATACGTAATATTCAGATTAAAGAAAGAAATCATTTATTTAAATAACTCGGTTTTAGGAAAAATAAATTGAATAAGCCATAAATAAAAGTCAATTTGGGCATTTGGCATGTTCTAGCTACATGACTGTGGGTGGACAAGAAAAATTTTGTTTAAAATAATTCCAAAATAGACAAAATGTTTGGGAAACAGACGCTCAAGTATTTCATGAATACACTGGTAAAATCTTCTTTACAACAACAAAAAAAGGCAAACCTAAATAATTTGAGAAATATTAATTGCTCACAAGCAGGTCAATCCAATATAATAAAAAAGATAATACTACCTAAATAAATTTACTTATTTAGTATCATACCAAACTACTACAGGAGTATTTTATAGAATTAGAAAAAATAATAATGTTCATCTGGAGGAACTAAAAGTCAAGAATCTCAAGGAGGAATGGAGCATCACAAGATCAGATCTCAAACTATGCTACACAGCAGTAAGCACCAAAATTGTTTTGTACTGACTAAAAAAGAGAAGTCAATCAGTGTAAAAATTACCCAACATACAGAAGCAAATATAGTTCAAACTTAAAACTCAAGTCTCTAGGGTAAAGATTTGTACTATTTGACAAAAATTACTGGGGTAACTGGAATCTATTGATAGAAATTAGATATAGAATACCATTTCACAACTTGTAACAAGATAAACTTCAAATGTATACCTTATTTAAACATAAAAGGTAACATTGAAGAAAAAATTATTCAACCAAGGACAAATTACTTTTCTAATATGTAGATAAAGGCAATATTGATTTAATAAAAGGGCTAGAAAGGATTGAAGATAAAATGGACAGTTTTTAATTATATAAAATTAAAATTATTTTTTACGTTATTAAGATCAATGCCTTTAAAAGTAGAAGGTAAAAGAAAAATGTTTCTAATAATAGTCAATATCCAGCTCAAATTTATTAAAAATAAGATCTTTTCCTCAATGTCAAAAATTATGAATGGAAAATTTTTGATGGAAGAAGTCCAACCTAAAAACAACCATGTAAAAACCTGTTCTAATTCACTAATAATTTAAAAAATTCAAATTAAAGCAATCTTTCATCTCATATCTATCAGATGGACAGAGATAACAAAAAAGAAAAATGACAATTTTGACTGAAGGAAAACAGGCATATTAATGTGAGGTTGTTGGAGCTGTGAAATAATTCAGTTATTCTGTAAAAAATTTAGAGCTACTCTCCAAAAGTTAGTAAACTGTATAACCATTTGACACAGTGATACCACTACCCCATTTATCTATTTACAAAAGTATTTAAAGCAGCTTTTTTTTTTATGGTGGCAAAGAATTGGAAATAAAGAAAGTATCTGTCAACTGAAAATGCCTAAGTAAAATGTGGTATATGAATATAACAATATTATTGTGTTATAAGAAATGACAAAAGAAAGCTAGATGGGAGGAAAACATTTTGTTAACTAAAATAAGTTAAATTTTAAGAAAGAAATGCCAAAAGGGATAATTTCAGAGAATCCCAGAAAAACTCATATAGCCTAATATCTGGAGTGAAGTAGATTCAGAAGAACAATTTGTATATGAAAAATAGCATTATAAAGAAAAGCAACTTTGAAGGATTTGAGAACTCATCAATGAAATGATTAACAATGATTCCAAAAAGACCATAAATCATGTTACACATCACTTGATGGAAAGATAATGAATTCAAAGTATGAGACATACATTCTGGATGGTCAATGTGGATATTTGTTTTGCTTGGCTCTGCCATTTGCTCCAAGGACTTCGGCTTTGTTTTTCTTTTCTTCTTTTTCTTTTCTTTTCTTTTTTTTTTTTTAAACATGGAGGAAGGGAGAATGATACAGTCAGGTGGCCAATAAAAAAAGAAAAAGAAAAAAAATCACATCTTATTTTAAAATGCACATAAGGGAACAGAAAGGACAAAAAGAACCACAGCAAGCAGAACAGCTTTTAAAACTACAAAATGGATTTATTATATAATTAAAAAGATAAGCAAGTTATGCATAATGGAGACCAAAAGTTTCATTTAAAATCCTCTTTTTTTTTGTTCTATATATATGGGAATACCCATTTTACTATTTATTTTTCAAAATAAAAAATTTTACATTGGAAATAAACAGCTATAAGTGAATACTATTATCACACAGACCATATGCATTACCTATATCTATAGTACTTCAAAAAAAAGAAAGCCATGTATGCATACTGGCTATCAGACTTTGAACAACAATAATAAAAAAAAAATGTGGACCAATATATCATGCCAAAATTTCAAGAATTCCTGAATTTTGAGTTAGCCAGTAATTTTCTTTATTGGGTTTGCACAGTGCCTATTAGATTTTTATGGCAGAGGAAGATAAAGAAAAGACTTCTTTCATCTCTTCAACTGGATTTTACCAATTTGAACATATATTTCAAGGCATCTGGGGAGCACCACCTTCTAAGGATTGATGGAGAAAGTATTTGGAGATATGAATTACTTAGAAGCATTGGTGTGCCCTGATGACATAAATTGTCTTTGAGAAGACTCTAGACCTGGGCTTGGCAAACTCTAATGCTCATGGAGTGATATGGCACATTGTCTATCTTTGTACAGCCTGTAAGCTAATGTAAAAACCATGCTGAGCTGGCAAGCTATACAAAAATCAGCTGGCCACATTTGGCCTGCAGGTCTAAGTTTGCCAACTCTTGACATAGATGAACAAGAAGAAAATCTGATGAAAAGCTGGACTTTCTGGGAGAAAATTCTCTATAATTTTTCTTTTACAAGTGCCATTTTTGTAGAGCTCTTGTCAAATATGTGGGTCATACTGTACTGCTAAATGGCATGAACACTGTTTCTGAGAAGATAGACATACTCGTAATTTAGCCATATCCAAAGAACCTTTGAAATTTAAGAACTTTATTGGATTTGGCAGGTCTTATAAAAAATTTATTTAAAAAAAAAAAAAAAAAAAAACTATGATATTGCTGCTAAGCTACTGAAATGACCTTATTTGAACATATATTATTTAAGAGACCCAGAAGCAGGAAAACAAAAAACACAAAGCTGTTTTAAAATCTACAAAGCCATTTGGAAAATGATGGACAGACTGATGTGAATAAGCTTTCAAAGACTTGGCCGGTTGCCTCATAAATGTACCAGAGCTAGTTTATGCTGGCCTATAACCCAAGCAAGCCTTTTATTCTGAATACAGAGGTCAGTTTGAAGGACTTGGGAGCAGAACTATACATAAGAGAGTGATAGTCACATAAAACAAGCTGTATTTGCAAATAGAAACTAGTGACATTGAGAATTGTTACACTATATACAACCTGGAGTTTCTGGCTTTGAAGTGGACTATTACTGAGAAATCTAAAGCAATATTTTCAGGAGAAAATCACAAATTTTGTTTGACAAATCAATTGTTAACAGTCATATCCCAATCATTCCTAAGCTATATGCCAGAGATGGGTAGCAGCACTAGTCAACTATGTATTAACTAGCATTAACTTCCAAGTTGGACTTTGTTATACTTCGGAAATAAATGTCTTTTCTAGATATCATGACACCAGTACTTTGGTAACACCTAAAGAAGCAGTGAAATCATATATAATATCTAACAAAGTATGCTACAAACAGATGTCAGTAAAATTAAAAGTTTGAGATCTCCTCTAGACTTCATGTCAGCAGCATACACGAACCATATTTAATTAAACAAATTTTTTTTGCTTCAGTTCTCTGTGGATTTCTGACAAGGAAATCAGATGATTAATGAAGGAATGAGGCAACATTAGAAGGCTCAAATGCCATTTTTCAGAAGGCATGTTGCTGTTGAGACAACAGTAGAAGTTGGAGTTGGAGCTATGCAATGAAATATGGCCTTGGGCTAATACTGATCCTATGCATGGCATGAGGAAGCAGTTGTTGATACCCAGTGAATATTGCTCTAGGGTTTTGCAAGCTTACATGACAACTCTGAACACATGCCAATAAAGAACCTGAGACTTAGAAAGAAGTAAGTTTTTCTGACCCCAAATGGTTACATATGTTAAGTGTTAGTTGTGTATGAAAAGCATACCATTGATTCATGATGCATGTTTTGAGAATGTTAAGTATTAGCAACCTTTAGGACTTTTTAGCATTGACTTCCTATCTCTAGAAGAAGACAGCAAGAACACAAACTATATATTGATGGAAAGCAGCTGCTTCACTAAGTATTGTGAAAGATGACAGATGAAATGACTGAGGAAGCAAAAGTTCAAGCTTCCAAGCATCAAGATTTATTAAATAATGAATGCTAATTGTCTAGTTAGTTGGGGCCAGGTCTCCTCTTCTTGATATTGAACCCTGAATACAGGGGAACAGATTTTTATGCCTTAAAAAAATTAGTCATATAAGATAATTAAGAGGATACCATTAACTAGAATAAAAAAATTAGAAAAATTGATTTCTAACTAGAGGAAAGATTATGGACTTTCCAAGTTGGGAGGGGAAGAGAAAATAGGTAGAATTTCCTGAAATCAGAAAACAAGATGTCCCATTCTCCTCAAGTGTCTGGAATTCAATCAAAAGAACATGGAACAAAAGAACAAACCATAACTGATTGACCAGGATGGGGTCAGTTTTCAGTAAGACATATGGGTTGCTTGAGACATACAACTGTGAGATAACTCCTTGCATTAGTCTTTGGATTGGTTTTCTAGTTAGCATAACCCTATGTAGTTATGAATCTCTAAACAGCAAGTGGAGTTAGTCCAGTTTCCTAACCACATAAAGCTAGGTACAAACAATGCAATAAAGTTTTCTCAGAAGAAGAAATTGGACTAGATCTAATTGAATAGAACAGAAATTAAGCTAGATCCAGAATTAGGTCCAACCAGTACATCTCTCTGTAAGAAGCTAAGGACAATAATGGTAATATTTGTCTATGTAGCAAATATTTTGAATATACTTTCACATTGACATATTTTCATTGACATATATATGATATATAAATTTTAATTTTGATGTTTAAGTATATTTGTTTTATTATCATTTTTGTTATGCTTTCTTGCTTTATATTGAAACTATATATTGTAGCAACATTTGTTAATTTTGTTTAGTTTTGTTAATTCCTAATTTTGCTCTTTTGCTAATTTTTTATAGTTATTATTTCTATTAATATCTGGCTTGAATACATATCCATTATATAAATAAGACCAGTAATCACAAAATATCTCTCAAATAAAGCTTTGCATTGTGCTCTGTCTGTTGCATATATTACAATGGTGCTCTGAGATCTTTATCTGGGATATTAGATTGATTAGCATTGTTCTATTATATACTGATGAATATCTGATGCTATTCCTTATATTTTCAGGTGTCAACTACCTCACAGCTATATCTTCTGACACTCCTCCATCCCAAACCCTGGCAGTGCTTGGATCTTTGGGGCAGGAGAAATTATGAGGATGAACCAAGAAAGGGTTGCAAGAGAGGGACGACAGAACTTCCAGAAATTTCATCCACTGGGGGCAGATGGTTAGCAGTGACCAGACCAGGAGAGGAGACTAAGCTGGATGAAAGTGTCCTACTTGAAAAATCCAAAAAAAAAAAAAAAAAAAAAAAAAAAAGAAAAAAAGAAAGAAAAAGAAAAAAAAGAAAGAAAGAAAGAAAGAAAAAAGAAAAATCCAAGCTAAGGTAGAGGGTTCTCTTTTCTCCAGATTCCCTTTTCCCCTTTCCTCCTTCCATTGTTTTGGGCAGATTTTAGGCACAATTAGATCCCATATTTTCACAGATTCCCATTACTTCTCCCCCTGCACCATGGTACTTTTAAGGCTTGTTAACTTTTTATGAATGAGTTTGTTCCCATTGCCTGTGGCTCAGCCTTTATTCTGGATCTGACTGTGCAAGACGGGGTAGCCCTGAAGACTTTCCTACATAAGTAAGCATCTTCCAGTTCTGACTGATGGTCAGAGAACCACCTCCCATTGGAGGAGCAGATGTTGTTACATTGTTCTAACCCTTCAGTCCTCCCAAAAGTTGTTGGAAGATTCATTGTGAATTTGGGGCAAATTATTTCCCTTATGTTGGACCTAAACTTTCAGTTATCTTCAAAAGCACCAGGGAACCCAAGAGCCTAAGAAGAAAAAGACAGAGGAGGGAAGGGGAGCGGAGGGAGAAGATGCAGCAACATAAGGATTGGCGTTATTTAAATGAGTGCTGCATTATTTCCAAAAGGGCTAAAACTAATTATCGTAATTTACATAATTATAACCTCGAATAGAGCTAATTCGAATAAATGAGATCACTTTAGGGCGTTCCTTATTCGCACTGAGAGGGAAAGCCCCTTCCTGTCTGAGGAAGTAAGAACCCTTTTAAAGGGCAGATAATGCGGGTGAGGAGTCCTATGTCCCCATCCTATGGATGGAGGTTTAGAGACTTGGGGGCACGCACTAACTTCTACGGGGCCCAGACCCCGAGACGGTGTAGGAGTGGGATGGGGGAAGCGGGGTTAGAACTTGGGGTTCTGACACCAATCCCTGACTCCGCTACCCTCCGCGAGGTCCTGGGGGAAATGAGGATAGGCTGTGGTCCCCCTCCCCTCTGGTTCGTCCCCCAAAAGACGCTTTGGGTTCTAAACTCGGCATATCTCACCTTCCGGAGCTCTCACCTCCCTCTCGTTTCAGTCTCAAAGAAGTTTGCCTGGTTGCTAAGGGGGGATAACGCGACTGCCTGGTTGCTAAGGGGAAATCCGATGACGGACTCTCCGAGGTGAAAGTTGACTGGTCACATGTCCAAACTTTTGGGTGGGGGGAAAATGCTTTTCTCACCAACCAGTCATAGAGAAAACAAATCTCCCTCCAATCGCTGTCTTGTGAGGGCGGAGCCCTCCTCGGCCCGCCTTTGCGGGAGGGAGTGGTGACGTTCTAGTTTTTAATCCAATCGTTATGGAAAGTCTTCAGATAGATCACTATCTCGGCGAATCAAATTTAGGATCTCCGACTCGGAGCCGGGACCAAAAAGATGGCTCAAATGACCTACATGCCCCGCGGTCCAATCAGAGGCTGCGGGATAAGCGGGGGCTTCTCGGAGGACGGTCGATAGCCAATGGGTGGAAGACTACGGAGGCGCAGTCCAATGAGGACTTAGATCGGCAGGAGGGGCAGGGAGTCCGGAGCTCACCGTTCGGGAAAGGGGGCAAGTGTCACTCAGGCCAGGAGAGCCGTAGGGGGTGGTTGCGACGGCTGCAGCGGCGGCGGCGGCGGCGGGCTGCTGGTTGGAGCCTCCGCCGCCTGAGGAGCTGTCTTCCCAAGATGGAGTTTCTACTGGGAAACCCATTCAGCACCCCGGTGGGACAGTGCCTCGGTAAGGCCCTCAGGGCGGTTTCGGGGTGGGGGTGGGAGGACGGCATCTCGGGGCGGCTCGGTCCGGTCCCAACCTTGCTTCCTGAGGTGCTCGGTCGGCCTCGGTGGCGTGGGCCTGGGGTGGACGAGGGAACTGTGCCAGGCCTCGGCCGCGGCTTTGAGGGGTGCCTGGGTCACCTCCCTAGCATGAACTTCCTCCCCTCCCAGCCCGTCTCATTGGATGCTTCCCCTCAGCTTGGGACCCTGCTCAGTCAGTCCGAGCAGTAGAGTGTGGGGTGGCCTGGGCCAATTACGTGGTGCCCACCTGAGCCATCCTTGTGCTATCTCCGTGTACCAGACAGTAAGGGATACCTTCCACTTCGTGACTTCCCATCACTTCTCCTCCTCGTCCTTTTCTCCTCCTCCTCCTCCTCCCCTTCTTTTTCTTCTTCTCTTCTTCCTCCTCCTCCTCTTCCTCCTCCTAATTATTTTCTCTCTTCTCTTTCTTCTCATTCTTCTCTTTTCCCTTCTATGTCTTTTCTTCCTCTCTTCTCTCATTTCTTTTTTCTTTTCTTCCTTCCCTCTTCTCTCTTCTCTCCTCTCCCCTTTCTTCTTTTTTCCCTCTTTTTCTGCTCTCCTCTCTTTTTCTTTTCTCACTTTTCTCATTCATCTTTCTCCTCACTCCATTCTTCCTTCTCTCCAATTTCTTTTTTGTTCTCTCTCCCTTTCCCTCTTGTTTTCCCCTTTCCCCCCCCCCCTCAATATGGTACACTGAAAAGAACACTGACTCTAGCATCCAAAGACCTGGGTTCAAGTGTTAACCCTGATACTTATTGCCTGTGTGGCCTTGGACAAATCACTTAATCTCTCTGAGTATCAGTTTTCCCATCTCTAAAACGAAGGAATTCAACTAGGCTGTACCCTGAGATCACTCTGCCTCTAGGTGTGTAATTCATTCTCATTAAGTTTTCTGAAGTTCATTGAAGACTTTGCTGGATCTTTTTGTTTGGGTGCGAGGGAATGGGAGTTGAATTGCAATACTGACAGTTTTCATTGTTAATGGCTCTGGGGATCTCTAACACTCTTGGAAGGGATACTAGTGTGATGACTGGGAAGTGTTTGCAAAGAAACTCCGAGAAAGCCTTAATCGGACTACACAAATCATTGATGAAGATCTTACCAAAAAAGCTACTTGTTCCTTAGCCTAAGGCAAAGTTTTTGCTAGAAGAGTATTCAAGAATGCTGTGACTTGGTTAATTTATGGACTGGTAAAACATCTTTTTTGGGGCGGCTGCATTTTTTATACTGGCATGCAAGACTGGTTAAGGTAGTGGTGATTTGCTTACAGACTGCCCTGTTTTCCTGGTTTTAGAAGCCTGAGAAATTACTGAACCTTCACCTATCTGAAAACTGGCTTTTGGAAATGATTAAGGAATGAAAGAAGTTGCATCTTGGTAGTGTATTAGCCAAGGAAAACCTTCCCAGTTCTTTCTGTCCTCTACCCTAGTTTCTTTTCCCTCATCCTTTAGGTAATTTTCCGCAAGGGACCTTATGCTTGTTCAGTTCTTCAGTTCATCTTGGCATCTTAAAACTTTTGGGGGGCAACCAGATGACACTAACCCTGGAGACAAGAGTTCCTCACATATGGCCTTAGATAATTACTGTGTGATCCTGGACAAGTCATTTAACCTGTATTGCAACCCAAACAAAAAAATCTCTCCCTGAGTTAGTAAATTAATGCAAAAATGAATTGAATAATTTAAGAAGGATTGTACCATAGAACTACGTAGGCATATTGAATTTAGAAGGGCAAAAGTTAAAGGTAATTTTATAGTTATTAGGTTAGTGTCATATTTTTCTATCAGGGAACATCAGCTGAGAATTTTGAGCAAAGGTCCTAATGCTGTTTAAAAGTTAGAGCAAGTATTCCTAATGTATGTATACATACATATATGATGTCTTTTTATTATCTTGATTCATACTTATTGAATTTTTGTGTTAGTAAGTGAACAGAGGCAATTTTCATAGCACTTTATATTCCATTAAATGTACTTTGGAGATGTCATAATCTGTTGGATAGAAAATTGAATATAATAGCCAATTAGCAAATAAGTTCTAAGTTCCTTTTCTGTGCTTGGCATGGTATCAAAGCCTTGTGGGGAATGTAGAAGTATATTATTACATGGCTCTTGTCCTCAAAGAACTTCCAGTTTTATCATAGAATGTTAGAATTGGAAGGGATCTTAGATGCAGAACAGTACTGTGGAAGAAGTAATTGACTAGATATTTTGAGTTGGATTATTCTAATTGTGTCACCAACTTGCTGTATTATCTTAGGCAATTAGAATAATGTCTGGCATGGAGTAAATGATTACTAAACGCTTTTTGATTGAATAATGAACCTCATTTTTCCTCTGAAGAAAAGCAATGAGAAATGAATGATACTGGAAGGCTTCCAGGAAGACTAGCTTCAGGGACGTGAGCAAAGGGCATGGAGGCAGGACTGAAGAGGTGTGTTCATGGGACAATAAGGAGACAGGCATGTTTAGAGCAAAGGATAACTTGTTGAACAGCATTGGAAAATTGGTTGGATATATAAGATGGAGTCAAATTAGGGAGAATCTTAGCCTGTTTTCTTGTTATTTTATATTTTTTCTTTCTATTGCTATTTTCTCACGAATAAAATAGTACCTCTTACCTGCTACAAGGTAGATTTTAAGGCTTTCTACTGATGATCTTTAAAAAAAAAAGTTTTAAATTATAAAATGTTATGATTATAATCTATGGGCTTACCATTTTCATATATGATGTCTTTTTTATTATCTTGATTCACACTTATATAATTTATTCAGTGAATTTGAGTTATTTTTGTGTTCACTTTCTATCTTGACAATCTTCTTACACTCTCCTTCTTTCAATGCACTCTACAATGTAACCAGATTGGTTTACTTATGTCCCTTTGCACAGGATACTCCCTTTCCCATCTCCAGGTCTTTGTACTGATTGTTCCTTGTGCCAAAAATGCTCTGCCTCTTCATTTCCAATTCTTAGACTCTTTTAATTCCTTCCCTAAGCTCCAATGCTTCCTTCTATAATATGTCTTTTTTCATCCCTCAAACTTCTAAAGCCTTCTTCTGTAAGGTTATTATATATCTACTAAGTATATATCATATTTATGTTGTTTGCCCCACTGAATAGTATAAGTTCTTTTGAGGGCAGGAACTATTGCCTTCTTTCTTTCTATCCCCAATATTTCCACCATGCTTATTTAGGTTTTATTTGTTTCCTGCTACTGCTGGTAGGTGTGTGTGTGTGTGTGTGTGTGTGTGTGTGTGTGTGTGTGTCCATGCATGTACATTCAGGCATGCTCGTGCACATGTGTATGAGTAGCTTACATCTTTGATAACAGAATTGTTCACATTCTACTCTATTCTTTTTTGTGGCCTTTGAGAATAGTGATTTTTTTTTTTTTAGTTGAAAAAGTAGAGTGGGAGGTACAGAATTCAATTATCCTTATTTCCTGATTTTTATCTTAGAAGAAATTTTGTAGTGTGAATGAACTTCTTTTAAATTAGCCAGTTTTTGAATAGGTAATATTAAATGGGGAATTGGCCAAAAAGCCCAAGGAAGCTTTTGCAATTTTCCTAATTTATGTGTATCTAAAAGTTTCAAAGATAAAGTGTAGATGCTTATAAATAATCCCTCAATAAATACAGAGCCCAGACAATAACACAGTGAAAAAGCAAGCCTTATTCATGAGATGATTTTATAGTTCTGCTTGAATAAGCTTATAAAAAGCAGTTATTCTTTAATAAAATGTACATATGTAGAGATATTGTAATGCAAAAGCAGCTTCTTAGTATTAGTTGAATGTTGAATATCTAACTTCTGCCTGGCTATATTGACTTGTCTAATTCAAACAATTGTATACAGTTCAGCAAATAATTATGATGTGTTTTCTACAGGCAAACCACACTACTATGGCACAATGCATGTGTCAGAAAGATTATGGTTTATTTGGAAGAACAACTAGGGTTTTACTCTGAGTGATGGAATGGATAAAGTTCTGGGCCTGAGTCAGAAAAATGTGAATTCAGGTCCAGCTGAAGACACTTAATTAGATGTATGACCCTGGCCAAGTCAGTTCACCTCCTTTTGCTGCTTTCCTTATCTGTGAAATGAGGAGAATAACAGCACCTACCTCCTCAGGTTGTTGTAAGGATCAAATGAGAGAATTATAAAGTGTTTCACTCAGTGCCTAGTTATATGAGTGGTAGCTTTTATTCGAGTAGAGCTAGTATATATATAAGGCGGCAGCTCAATGGTTCAGTGGATAGAGTCAGGAAGACTTGAGTTCAAATGTGGCCTTCCTCACTGACTAGTTATGTGACCCTGGCCAAGTCACATCCCTTAACCTCTGTTTGCCTTAAGCTACTAGATGAGGAAATGTGACAAATCATTCCAGTATCTTTACCAAGAAAACTCCAGGCAGGGTCAGAATCGGACATGACTGAACAATTAAACAACATATGCACAAATAATAAAAACAAATAAGGGTCCAAAGTGTTATGAGGCAAGTCAATAAGCATTTATTCAGCCCTTATTATGTGCAAAACGCCATTAAATGCTAGAGATATAAAGAAAGCAAGATCAATCCTGTCCTCTAATAGTTCACATTCTAATGATTAAGTAGAATCATGCAAATAACTTTGTATATACAAGACATGATACAGAATAAATTGGAAGTGATCTCAGAAGGAAGGCATTAGTCTTCACTCCATGAATACAGGGACCCTTTTAATATTGATAATATTGAAAAGAGGATCTTGCAGAATGTAAGATTTTAGTTGATACTTAAAAAAAGATTGGAGGCATTGATGAGTAAAGAGAACTTTCCAGACAGTGAAAAAGCATCAAGTAAGGGAGGGGAAGTAGTTTGTTTAAGAAACAAGGAGAGGCCAGTGAGTTATAGCTGCATCATAGAGTACATCTAGGGGAGTAAAATGTAAGAAGATTAGAAAGTGTGAAAGGCTTTAAAAGCCAGGCAGAGAATTTTATATTTGATCTTAGATCTTTATATAAGGATCTTAGATCCTTATCAATCCTTAGATTCATAAGGAACCACTGGAGTTTACTGAATAGGGAAGTGACATTGTGTGATTGTTTTGATCAGTTTAACACCTGATGGGTTGTGGCAAAGACACTAGCTAGAAGTTATTGAGATAGTCTAGGTGTGAGATGATGAAAGAATTGTGCTGTCATAGGAGAAATGAGTATAGGACAGATGTTAAAAAATATATTTTGAGGTAGTAAATGCAGTGTTTTTTTGTCCCAGACTAACACTTCCATGTCTACACTACATTATTTGCTTGTTAACAACAAAGGCTAGTTATTATTGTGAGGGAATTTTGCTTCTGGAGTGTAGTTTGGTAAGCTTTAGAGATTTCAAATATCAACATTTGTCAAATATTAAATTTACTTTTTCTGTCATGGAGACATGAATTCAGCAGGTTTCGAGTCCACAGATATTTATTGACTTCTGTGTACAAGCCACCCTCTATGGAAGGGTTCAGAAACAAATAAGACTTGATCTTAAAAAACTTTAAAAAGTAATTAGCTAACTGTCAGAACCCAGGATAAGGCATTTGTGTGTCACAGGTAAGGTTTCAAAATTCTACTGCTCTCTGTGTCTTCTGGAGACTTCAAGCTTGCATTGTAGCATGTGAAATTTTGACTCGTCACAAAATAAATGCTAATGCAGATGGAATGCAGAAGGTGGAATATTTTGGTAATAAAAATTTGTATATTTATGAATACACACATAAAAGGATATATTTGAAAAAAGTAAGTATCAAAAGAGGTAGAGGACTGGGCCTCAGTCAGAAAACACATAAGTTTAAACTCAGTTATCAATCAGCTATGTGACCCTAGGCAAGACACAGCTTCTCATTGCCTCAGTCCAATTTTCCAAGCTTGGTTATCAACCAATGTGCATTTATTAACTACCCATTATGTGCTAGCCTCTGAACATGGAAATATACAAATAAACAGTTCCTGCTGTCCCAGAGCTTATAAACTATAAAGCTAGAGGATATGAAGTCTTCAGATAAGTAAATACTGGATATAATATATATTGTGGAGGGTGGACCTAAAGCCAAGCAGCACCTTCTTCAGGTTTGATTTGGGAACTAAATGAAGCACCCATAAATCATTAAACAGTTAACAAGAGGAGATTTACTTTACCCTAACACTGAAAGGATATGCAAAAAGGAAATAATGACACTTAGCTTCTGTAAATTTTCTTTCCCTCCTTATATGCTCCTAATTAGCATGGAAAAGTCCTGGGATTCTGGGGGCCTTCAGAGAAGCTCCAGCTTGGAGGAGTCTCAACCCCATATGGGTGGAACTTAAATGCCTTTGGGAGAAGAGAGATAGATGTCAGTCAAGTCCCAGGGAGAATCTGTCTCATCACAAATACAAAGCAATTTGGGGGAGGAGACCCAAGCAACTGGGGGAATCAGGAAAGGTCTCTTAAAGGAGTTGGCAATTGAGATGCTCCTATAAAGAAGCCATGGTTCCAAGAAATTGAAGATAGAGTATTTCTGGCATGAGGACTAGCATATGCAAGAAACAGAGGTAGGAGATGGAATGACATATGGGGATCAGCTGGTTGATTAAAGTATAGAGTGTTTTAGAGGAATAATGTGTAAGTATGACTACTGGATAGTCTGGATAAATAGATTGTAGTCATAGTGTAAAGAATTTTAAATGCCAAATCAAACAATCTATATTTTATCTTAAAGGCAGTTGGGAGTTCTTGATGATTCTTGAGAATGGGAAAAACCAGCATTTTTGGAATATCAATTTGACAGTTATGTGGAGAATAGATTGTTAAGGAGAGGCACTGAATATAAAACCAGAAGATTGTTGTAATAATCCAGACTGCAGATGATGAAAGCCTGGCAAAGGTGGTTGTGATGTGAATAGAGAGAAAGATCAATGGGATCATGTTGTCTTTTCATTAGAATATCATAATTAATTTTTTCTTAAACTTTATTTTTTTAAATTTTCAATTGAATTTTATTTTTCCAAATACATATAGAAATATTTTCACATTAATTTTTGTATTCCAAATTTTTCTACCACCCTCCCCATGACAGAAAGCAATCTGATATAGGTTAAATATATTTCCATATTTATCATGTTGTGCAAGAAAAATCTGACCAAAAGAGAAAAAACCATGAGAAGAAAAAAACAAGCAAACAACAACCATGGTGAAAATACTATGCTTTGATCCATATTCATTTTCTATACAGAGTTCTCTCTGAGAATATGGATGGCATTTTCCATCCCAAGTTTATTGGAATTGCCTTGAATCACCGAATTATTGGAAAAAGCTAAGTCCATCACAGTTGATCATCAGCAAATCTTGTTACTGAGTACAATGTTCTCTTGGTTCTGCTCATCAGTTCATGTAAGTCTTTTTTGAAATCAACCTGCTGATTATTTCTTATAGAACAATAATCTTCCATTATATTCATCTACCATAAGTTAGTCTACTATTCCCCAATTGATGGGCATCCACACGATTTCTGGTGGTAGGAACTAGTTTTTGCTTTTCTTTGTATCCCCAACAATTTATCACAGTGCTTGGCGCTTGGTAAATTCTTAATAAATGCTTATTGATTATACTTGGTTAGTCAAAATTCCAAAAATAGTTTCAGTGAAGATGAGATGTTCATACCTTCCATAGGGAGATATCTTTAAATCCAAAACAGAAGCTTGAAGCATTAACCTTATTATAGGTTGTCTCAGCTATTCTTGGTCAAATCCCCTCCCCAGCTGTAAAAATGTATAGTTAATATTGTGTATCAGCTTTTTAGAAAAATGTGGGCAAAAAAATTTGATTATAGTAGCTATAATTAAGGAATTTATGCCGTCAGATTCAACCTTGATTTAATTTATTCTTTTAGTTTTTATCACTTCCATGTAATTCCTTATGGCAATGTCTTCTGCATCTGAACACCTCTTATGAGAATTAGATTAAAGCAGCCTACTTTCTTACACTCGCTGATATTTTTTTTCTTTATTCTACATAATAGAATACCTGTATATTCAGTGTTCTTTGGAGATATGTTGTTGGGTAAAAGAAGAGAGGGGAATTTAAACATATGCTAAGTTGTCTAACTGGCTAACTTGCTTTAAGCCATTACCAGCTGCTATTTTAATCATTAATGAAGGAAGCAGCCTTTGTAATGTGGGAGGTATATAAAAAAATCATGTTTGGGGTCTTGTTTTTATATTGAATTTAATGGAGAGAGATCTGTCTTTTTATCTTGGAGAGTTGGCCTTCAAATCTTTGGGAGCTTGGGACAAAGATGGCACAATATAAAAAAAACACTGTTGTGATCTTGAGGTTTAGATGGGAAGAAGAATGAGTTCTATTTTTCAACCAGTTGAGTTGTAGATGACTAAGGTATATTTGATTGGAGTTATTGGATTGCAGCTTAGGAGAAATGAAGGCTGCTCATGTAGATTTGGGTTTATCTACATAGAAATAACTATGAAGATAGTGTTAGGGCTTTTCATTTGTTTCTTTTTGTTTTTAAATCACATTAAATTTCACACATTTCTCTCCCACTCTCCTATATGTATCAGTCTTCCTTTTTAACAAAGACTTAAGAAGAAAAAAGAAAGAAAAATAGTACAACCAAGCCAACCAAACACCAATTGAGCCTGACAAGATAGGCAAGATTGTACACTCAGAATTCCCTATTTTGAAATGAAAATAGGGCCAAGTTTGGTCATTATTATTATATATGTTTCAGTTTTGTATTATTGATCTTTATGTTTTCATTGTTGTAGCTAAAAATAATTACATATATTGGATGTTTTTGTTCTGCTTACTTTGACAGTTTGTAGAGTTTTTTTTTCTTTTAAACTAAAAAATATGGAACCCTCCATGAATTTGTATGTCATCCTTACACAGAGGCCATGCTAATCTCTCTATCATTTCAGTTTTAGTATATGTGCTGCTGAAGTAAGTACTCATGCTTTTCTGAATTCTTCATATTTATTGTTTTGTGTTTTATTTTTAATTTATGGAATAAAACTAGCATCTCTGCAACATGGTATAATTAAAAAAATGATTGCACATAAAACTGTAAATTTATTATGTACAACTTGCTATGTCTTTTAAATATATAATAAATATATTATTTAAATTTCTTTTCATTGTTTCTTTTAGTGTGGTAACATTTTATTATGTTCTTATACCACTATTTTGTTTAGCTATTCCCCATTCAATAAACAACTACCTTGTTTTCAGTTCTACCATAAAAAGTGATATGCCCCATTGAGTTCTTGTGCAAATTTTCAAAGAAGAAATCATGTAGAGTATTGGAACATTATTAGTCAAAATAGAAAATGGCATCTGAGGATATTTGAAAGCTGAGCTTGCTACTGCTTCCAGATGGCACAGATAGCTTTCCCTCATAGTTCTTAAAAACCTTAGAGATCATTTAGTTCAGCCCATCTCCTAAGGAAATTTAAAAGTCTCAAAAACTAAATATTAGATAGTACCCAGAGTTTGAATTAGAACTTGGGCCTCCTGATTTCTAGTACAGTCCTTTTGTGACACATCTCATGTCATAATAATCTTGGAATTGTGGTGGTAAAGAGAGCAAGCAAAATTATAATTGAAATATCATAATCTTATAGTTTTGATATTTTTTGATGAAAGATAATTTTAATTTTTTAATGTTGGAAAGTGAATTTCCAAATTTGGCATGGGGAAAAAAACCAAACTTTTTTCCCCTTCTCATCTTATTGCCCAAGATCAAATTATAGAATAATACTTTCCCTTTTGAACTAGCAGTGTTCTCTTGGTATTAGTTCTGAGTGAAGTACTATGAGTTAAAATTTAGCTAGTTAGTGTTTAACTCACATAACTACAAGTTAGAATTTAATTTCTTTGGATTTCATATACTGAAAAAAAAAATTTGGTTGGTATGATCTTCTAGCTCTTTCCACTCAAAAATTCAATGATTCTGGAGTTTTAAGTCTTGGATCAGATCGGTTTTTCATTCCTACTTGGTTTAGAACCTCTTAGAACGTGTGTTCTTCCTATTTGTGGATCTAGATAATGTTTGAGTCAAGAAAAGCTTATGACTTAGAAATAATGTTGGTTCTCCTTTTCAAAGTCCTCATGATGGGACTGGGATCTAGCCCCCCACTTTTAGATGAGACTTGGAAATTGGAATGGCCTGATTGGATTGTTTTTACTTAAAAAATGACCACACACAATTCTTTAAATTCATCCATGAACTTTTAATTCTAAAATAAATGGATTTTATTCAATTGTTATCCTCTTTGATTTTTTGGTAGGACTTGACACTGTTGATTACCCCTTTTTCTTTTGTATTACTACTTCTCTTGGCTTCCATGACAGCCCTCCCCAGGTTCTTTACCTATCTCCTTTGTTTGCTTTACTGATTTATTTCCCTCCTCCCCACTAAATGAAAGTGTGACCTGTAATACTTTGTTCTAGAACTTCTTTCATTTTTTTTTTTTTTTTTTAACCATAGTGATCTTATCTACTCTCATAGGTTTAACTATCATCTTTATGCAGGTGATTCATAAATCAGTATATCTGGTCCAATTTTTTTCTCTAAGACTACTTTCATCAATTTTTAGAAATTTGCCCATACCTCTTCATGTTTTTCATATCTGTTGTTTCTTATAGGGCTGCTGCCCTATAATATTGCTTATTCCTCTACATTCACATACCACACATTGTTTAACCATCTCCAATCAGTAAGCATGACATCTTATTTAATCTTATCTAATTTCCTCCTCCCCCATTCCTCAACCCACCCAGAGGAATGTAAAATCCTTAAGAGCAGGGACTATCATTTTTAACTCTATCTTCTCAGCACAAATTAGGGATTTCATATATTTTTGAAGTGAATTGTTGGATATGTTAAGATCGTAAGATCTTATGGATATAGTATATGTTTACTCTCAACCCTTGTATTATGGATTGAATACTTGGTAAAAGAAAAAGAAAATCCTTATTACAGATATGCTTAGTCCATCAAAACAAATCCCCACATTGACCTTTTCCAAAAATGAGTGTCTCATTCTGCTGTTTAAATCCATTACCTCTCTAGCAGGAGGTAGATCTATATTTCATTTTTTAATTCTCTGGCCTTATGGCCAAAATATTTTAAAGTGTTTTTTTTCTATAATGTTGTTGTATATATTGTTCACTTATGCTCACTTAATTCTGCATCAGTTCATAAGGTTGTCCCAATTTCATCTGAAGGTTGCTGTTTCAACATTCACATTTCTAAGTGGAACAATGGATAGAATGTTGGACCTAGAGTCAAAAAGATATGACACAGACACATACTAGTTGTGTTATCCTGGGCAAATCATTTAACCTCTGTCTGCCTCAGTTATAAAATAGGGATAATTAGCACTTAAAGGATTTTTCTGAGGATCAAATGAGATCATATTTAATAAATATTTGTTCTTATCACATTCATGAGCATAATTTTTATAGTCATTTCCCAGTGGCTAAGCACCCCTATAATTTCCAGTTTGAGACTATTATAAAAAGAGCTACTATAAATATTTTTATATATATACATCTTTTCTCTCTCTCTCTTACTCACTCTGAAGCATAGGTCTAGTCATGGTACTGCTGAGTCAAATTTAGTAACTTTTGAGAGCATTTCCAGAATGGCTAGACCAATTCATAGTTCCATCAGTAGTGCAATAGTGTGCTTCTTTTTCTGTAGTCTCTCTAACACTTGTTATTTTCTTCTTTTGTTTTCTTTGGCAATCTGATGATGAAAGACAAAACCTCAGAGTTGCTTTAATTTGCATTTCTCTAATCATTAGTGATTTAGAGCATTTTTCGAAACATGATTGTTGATAACTTGGATTTCTTCCTTTGAAAACTAAATATCCATATTCTTGGACTATTTATCTGTTGAAGAATATGAAGTTTTGTTCTAAATTTTCCTAAATTGTGTTCCATTTTTTCCAGCAGTTTTTTTGTTAACTACTGAAGCCTTAACCCAGTCACTGGAAATCTTTGGGCTTACTGAATAGCGTGCTACTATGTACATTTGCATCTCTGTCTTTAACCAGTACTAAATGATTTTAGTGATATCTACTTTATAGTATGTTTAAGATCTGCTACTATAGACCTCCTTCCTCCCTGTTTTTTCATGATTACCCTAGAAATTCTTGTCTATGTATGTGTGTCTTCTTTTATTATAAAGTATATATTTTACATACTCTATATAGGAAGTGTGTATATATATATATATGTGTGTATATATATATACACATATATATACTATATACATATATATTCTATGTTTATAAAAATTTTATATCCTATATGTAGAAAGTATATATACTATATATTCTGTGTATAGAAAGTACATTATATATATATGTGTGTGTATATACTAATGTGTATACCTATGTACGTACTATATACATGCATGTGTATACAGATACATATATGTATATGTGTGGAGAGAGAGAGAAAGTATGTAAGAGTGTTGTCCAGGACAGTAAGACGTCTCTAAATATCTTTGATTAAACATGTCTGTCAACAAAAAATTATGAACATATGTTTTCAGTATGTATATGTTTACTTCCATATGAATTTCATTTTGTTTTTTATAGCGACATAAAATAATCCTTTGAAAATTTGGCATGGTACTAACTGAATTTAGATAGAATTGCCATTTTTTCATTGGTTTGATCTATCCCTGAAAAATTAATATTTTTCCAATTATTTGGGCCTACATTTCTGTAAAGAATATTCTGTAGTTGTGATTTATGTAGTTCCTGATGTATCTTTGAATATAGATTCTCAGGTATTTGATATATTCTGTATGTCCTGATATATTCTATAGTTATTTTAAATCTTTGCACGGTAGGCATTGAATAAGTATTTGTTGATTGGTTGAATGAATCAGTCTATGAATCCTATCTGTAATCCTGTTAGAGACTAAGAGGTCTTCACATGGTAGGCATTTGATGGTATTCCTACTCCTTCACATGGTATTCTGTATGCAGTAAGCACTAAATAAATGTTAATATTTGTTCCTTTAATAAAGTACGCACCAAAGAGCTTCATAATTATATAAAATAACTTCAGAAATCTTGTAAATGGACAATTACTGTTTTATGTGCTCCGTAAGGTTATAATAAGACTTTGCATAATTTAGGGTATGTTGTTAAACATTCACATCACATTAAGTGCTACTCATAACATATATTTATTATTTATGGGTGAAGAAGGATAGAGCATCAATTTATAAGTCATTTACAGCATGTACATAGCATATTGGCAAAGTACTTGATCATTTTGCTACTCATTAATGTTATGAAATAGTAGCCCCATTTAATAGGTTTGTATAAAGTTGTGAAACAGAGGAAACCAAATCATTTTTACTTAGTAGAAAAATTGACATTAACTCCTCTGACACAGCATCATCTTGCTTCTTATTAAAGTCTGTTACATAAGCAAAGGATATTTAGTTAATTAGCAGGCGCGCACACGGCACTGTGCTAACTGCTGGAAATAAAATGAAAAGCAGAAAATTTTTACAAATTCTACTTTCAAGGAATTCACAGTTTAATGGGGGAGACAGCATATAAATCACTTCTTTCAAAAAAAAAGATATATAAAAATTAGATTAGACATAGTCTTAGAGGAATAGCCAATGAAAATGTCTCAAAGGGACCAGTATTACCAGTTTACATAGTATGTGGACAAAGTTAGTTGTAAAAAGTCTGGAAAAGTAGGAAGAGGTCAGGTTATGAAGAGCTTTAAAAGTCAGAGATTTTTCTATTTAATCCTGGAGGTGATAGGGAACCCCTATATCAGGGAGCAGGGAATGGAGGGGTGGTGATATCATCAGACATAGGTTTCAGGAAGATCAATTTGATAGCTGAGTAGAGGATAGATTCAGAGTAAAGGCAAATCTCTCTCTCTCTCTCTCTCTCTCTCTCTCTCTCTCACACACACACACACACACACACACACACACACACACACACACTGTAGAATATCTTCATCTTCAGTTGAAAGTCAGTTTACTTCCCTTTGTAACAATAGGGAATGTGTTGGATGCTGAATATGAGCAAGGTATTTTTTGTTTGTTTTTTGCTGAGGCAAATGGGGTTAAATGACTTGCCCAGTATCACACAGCTAGGAAGTGTTAAGTGTCTGAGGTCGAATTTGAACTCAGATCCTTCTGACTTCAGAGCAATGCTCTATCTACTACTACTACTACTACTACTACACTACTGTTGCCCCTATATATTTCTTTCTGTTAACTTGAGTCTTCTCAATACTTGAAACAAAATTTTGCCATAATTTGCTCCTACCTAATCTGATCACCATACTCATCCTTTCCCTTGGGGCCATTTTCTTGGCCAACCTACCTGTCAGAATATCCATGTTAAAGGTCATCTGGTCCAGCCTCCTGTCCCTAAACAGAACTGTACCTAAATAACCCAAATATTTAAAGGAGGGAAGAACCAAATCTTGGATCCCCTGAAAAATTTGTGTCAGCCACATGCTACTGTCATCTGTTTCTCTTTGGTTTCTGTTATCATGCCTTGCATGCAAATAGTTTATCATTTGCCCACCTTCTTTGAAACTCCAGCAAGTTTGTTTGTTTGTTTTCTATTCCAGCTTTTCCTCCAAGGAAGATGGGGGATGGGACAGAGAAGAAACATTTATTGTTGTATTCTAAGTACCTTAGAAATATTATCTCATTTGATCAAGACTTTCATGTTGCACCTTTTCTGAAATATTCCTGATACCCTTCTATATCTGCCAAATCCCTTCACTGCTCTAGATATTTCCTGAAACATAAATTGTCTATATTGTTCATTTGGTTCTTCTGATAAATTGTTACTTCTTTTTGTGTATATGCCCTGATATTTCAGCTAAAAGTTCTTTTGAGGCTCTGTCTCCTCTTCTCTCTTCTCTGTCTCCTACTTAAAACATTGGTCCCTGAATGTGGAAGTCCTTCAGTAAATGCTAGATGTTGATAATATTTTAAAATTTAATACTCTACCCTATGTTTTTGTCCTCATATCTTTTATATCCAGCATAACCTATTGATAAATCAGACACAAAATCTAAAATTCCCACTCTCCATAACCTTGGCAAATAGACCAAAGTCTACCTACAATGGGAACTTTGCTGACGTAGAGGACTCGGTTTCCTCATATGTAAAATGAAGGAATTGATCTATATGCCCTTAATGGATCTTTTTAGCCTGAACCTCTGATAGGGTAGAGACTCACTGTATATTTGATTGTAAAAGCAACAATCCTGTGTTCAAGGTGTATTTTTTTTTTTTTGGAGTGTCTCACAGGAATTCAATAAATATTTTTACTTATTTTTTTGTTTTTTACATCATTTCCATTTTCTAATATATTTTTTCCCTTTCCTTGCTCAGTAAAGCCATCCTGATAGAGAGAGGAATCAGAAAGGTGGTAGTAGAAATAATTTTGTGGGATTTTTTTTCATTCAATTAAATAGTCAATTTGGTGACAAACTAATGAAGTTTTATGATATTTATCTAGGATTTATACTGTTATTATGTACCAGATATCTTTTTTGGGAAAGTACATGTTAATCTTTTAAAAATGAATATAAAACATGACTAGTTTGCTATTTGATCTCAACAGTTACCATCCTCAAGGCCACCTTTTCTAGTGTGCTTTCTATAGCTCCCAAGTTGGGGTGCCAAAATATACCATCTGGACTAGCTCTCTGGAGGATCTCAGGACCTGAGTCCTTGGTCTTTATGGAGGAGGCAGGAGATTCACGAGGATGGTCAGAAAAGTAGTCTATTTATTCCAAATTCTCTCACCTTTATATACCTTAATACCCTTACATAACTAAAGCAACACTGTTCATGTGCTAACTATATACTGCTCATGTGGGACCACATAAAAATTTGCTATGTAGTTTGCCACCTGGTATCACACTGCTTCAATCACAACACAGGTTGTCACCGCCCCCTGACTTTTCAGGAAGGCTGAGAGTCCTCAGGGGAATTAGGGAGCCAAACCAGATATTGTCAGCGCGTTCCCCCAGGGCTAAAGGGTCTTGTACCTTACCCAGAGCTCCCCCACTATCTGTGGCCCTCTGCAACTGTTCTGTAAGTAGTATTTTTAAAATTTAACATTCTTTACTGTTCTTCAGAACAAATTATATTTTGTATGGGTAATTTTTTTCAGGCTTGTACTTTTCTTTAAATAATATAAAGCAGTTCTACCCTGGTAAAGGCACATAATGCAGTGGATACAAAACTGACCTTGGAGCCAACAAGAACTGGGTTCATATTTTGCCTATCTTATGTTCATATATTTCATAAATTCTGATTTATGATCCTGAGCAATTCTTTTAACTTGTTAGTGCCCTAGGGATTTCTCTAGTTGTAAAGAAGGTTCCTATGGCCATTGTAGAGGAAATTTCCACATGTGGGAGGTACACAGATACAGTCACTATGTCTATCTTAAATTAAATCTAGAAGACTTTGATTTGCTTGTGTAGCAAAATATTATAACCTCTAAGATTGACAACTATCAAAATTTAACATTTCTTCATTTAGCAAAAATTATAGTTATATAAAATGTTATATACACACACACAATAGCATAAAATGTTAAATGTTATAAAATTACATTTGATCTCCCCATCCTCTACTCCTTTTTACTACTATATTTTCTTTTTTTTTCTGTATTTTGCTGGTTGAGAGAAAATCTTCATGAAATATGAAGGTATTGTTCTTGGAAAAATATAAGTGATTAAGAATTAAAGGATTATCATTACTGAAAACTTTAACTGAATAATTAGTGCCATTTAATGTTAGTTTCCTAATCAATCATGGAACAAGTTTTCTTGTTCATATAAGTTTATTTTGATACAAAAATATCAGAATAGCAAGTTCCTATTTTGATATTATTTTCTATCTATTGGTTATAAGATTTCTAAGAAAACATTTTTTAATGTGTGCTAAGTTTTGTGTGTGTGTGTGTGTGTGTGTGTGTGTGTATGTGCATGTTCACAGTGCTCACATGCATAATTGTGCTGGATAACTTACTTCATTTTAATCTGCTTTTTTCCAGTTTTTATCCTTTCTGTTCCTAGAGTCAAGTTGTCTCATGGCAAGTAGCTATATAAAATAGTCTTTAAAATAAAAGCTAAAGACTTCTCCATTACCTTTTAACCAGGTTCTGTTTTAAATCAACCTTTTGGTATTTGAAAAGGTCAGCAGAGCTATTTTTGTGCTCCTGTCTCTAATTAATGGGCACTCATAAATTTCTACTGGCAACAGACAATGAAGGGTGATCTTATAGTAGTGGAAAGCATCTGTTGTAATGTCAGAAGCAAGGTATTGGGAATTGCTGATGCAGCAGCCTATGAAAAATGTACGAAGAGATGAGATCCTATAGCACCAACCTAATGATAAAACTTACCCATTTCCATTCATACAGACATCTCTGGGAACATTTATTCTACTTGCTAAGATTTGTCATTTCAAAATTAACATGAGATGGAAAAGAGATTCTTACTTGGGAGAGCTTTGTTCTGTTTGTTGTCTCCTGTTACTCTACTAGGAGGTTTCCTTGGGTCTTCATTAACCCAAATGTTTGTGTTTAGTTTTTCACCTTCCTCATAGGAAATATTTTATCCCTAAATTAAATAAAAATTGTTGTATTGGCTCTTGGATTTTAGCAAGAAAAGCAATTGCCATTTTACGCTGGGGAGAGTAAACTTGAATATTTGAATCTGTAATTCAACTAAGAACAGATGGTCTTCTTTAGTTCATCTTGTGACCTTTCTTTGCCTGTAAAGAGTCTGATCTCACTAATCATAAATATTCTTTAAGTTTGTACTCACAGAGGTTACAGAAGAGTCAATCTGTCATTATCATTTCACATTTGCCTAGAGCTTTTGACCTAAGAATTTTACAGCAAGTTTTATCTACCAAATTAGCCCTCCACAGACTTATGAGGGAACTATTATTATTCATATTTTATAGATATAATGAAGGGAGATACCAAGGGGCTGGCTGACCCATGCAGTCTGGAGACTTCTGATCAAGTGATATTAAGCAATACATGATCCCTCAAACATACCATGTTCATGCTTCACCTTCATTGCCTGCTCCTTTGCCATAAATCCCTTCATCAGTCATATTTGACTTATTCTTCAAGGCCCAACTTAGTATGTATCTCCTTCTTGAAATATTCCTTGGACCTTGTCCATGAGTGTTCAAACTTTTTTTATTGTGTCATGCCATAATAATTTCTAAAAGGTAATACAAATGAAGATTTCTGTAGTAGGATTATATTTGTTAAGTATATATATACACACACACACACATATACACATACATATATACATATATATACATATGTATATATATATAGCATATAACTATAGCATGTATATTTATTAGCAAATTTTATATATAGCATATAACTGTAGTATATAAATTCACAAATTATATACATGTATAAATATTATAACATACATATTGTAGAAGTACAGAAAAATAAACATTTAAAGATAAAATAAATTACTTTGAAAATTGTATTTAAAAGTACAAAGATCTTTTTGTGCTTGCTAAAATTAAAATTAGAATTTTTAGTGAGTACAATGTGATTGAATGTACTTCATTTTTCTTTCAATTGTGGTTTAAGTATTTTGTGATATAACAATATAAAGGACAGGTTTGGTTCTTTTAAGTTCGTTTTATTTTTATATTTGGTTTTAATGGCTATCATAGCTGAAAAAGATATTTTACTAAGATACACAGTTAATTTTTGGTTGTGCTTAGTAAATTAATAATTCTTATTAATTAATTCTAAATTAATAATAAATTAATACTTCATTTCAATCCCATTCCTTAATTATGAAAAGATTGTTATTGGAATTTGGCTTGGAATTTCTTTCTTCCCTAATGTCAGTCAATTATTCTTAAAAAAACTAATTGCAAGATTATTTTCAACAAATGGTTTCAAAACTTTATGAAACTCATTGTTTGGGAAATTTTTAAATAGATTGGAAAATTCTATTTTCAGATTTTTTAGTTGTATAGATATGAATGTTTTCATAAATGACACATCAAAGCAACAAAAACTTAATTTTTAAATGTTTTACTCCTGATGGCTTTAGACTTATCATTAGGTAGTATTTCAATTTATAATTAGGCTGAGATTCCTCATTAGTGGTAGTAAATATCTGTATTTCAAAAGTCTTTATATTTTTAATTTTAGGGACTTCTTTTTTTATTATAACTTTTTATTGACAGAACATGTGCACGAGTAATTTTTTACATTATCCTTTGTACTCACTTTTGTTCCAACTTTTCCCTTCCCCCCTTCCATCCCCTCCCCTGGATAGCAGACAGTTTAATACATGTTAAACATGTTAAAGTATATCCTAGATACAATATATGTGTGCAAAAATGTACAGTTCTCTTGTTGCACAAGAAGAATTGGATTCAGAAGGTAAAAATAACCTGAGAAGAAAAACAAAAAATGCACACAGTTCACACTCATGGGGACTAACTTCATTAATCATTTTTTTTTTCTGATAATGTGGTTGATGAAAAGTTCATACTTGAAATAGTTGTCAGTTTTCAAACATTTTCATATTGTTCACATATGCTTAAATTAAAAGTGTAGCAGGAGTTGAAACATTATATGGAAATGGGCTTATAGGACTATCCTAAGATGAGTATGTATTAGTATGTCAGAAACTTTTGAGGATTCCAAGTATTTATATAACTCATGCTTTAATAAGAAAGCAATTCCCTCATTTAACACTGAATGGGAAAACTCAGTGTATCTTTAAAAGGGAAGGATCTATTGCCGTCTATTTCCTTTATTTCCTTGCCCATACATTTTGTCAGAATTATTGTAGTATCTTCTTAGAGGGGCAAGAGGGAGAGGATGGGTGCCTACTCTTTCTGAAAAAATGGTTAACTTGAGCACTTGTGGGCTTAAGCAAACTTGAGCTTGGTCTTTACAAATCCCTTGACTGCCTCTTCTCTTTTATTTCCCAAGCATATGTGATAATCTTGGAGGCAATCTTTTTTTTTTTCCTGGTTAATTAATTTATTTTTAATACACATTACTTTATGAATCATGTTGGG
Organism: Sminthopsis crassicaudata; assembly: GCF_048593235.1. Taxonomy (NCBI): domain Eukaryota; kingdom Metazoa; phylum Chordata; class Mammalia; order Dasyuromorphia; family Dasyuridae; genus Sminthopsis; species Sminthopsis crassicaudata. The sequence continues at coordinate 510,038,241 of NC_133617.1, forward strand.
AAAGAAAAATCAGAGCAAAAGGAAAAAAACTATGGGAGAGATTAAAAAATAGGAAAAAAAAGTGAATATATATGTGTTGATTTACATTCAGTCTCTTTAGTTCTTTTTCTAGATGCAGATGGCATTTTCTGTGCAAAGACTATTGGGATTGCTTGGATGAGAAAAGCCCAAGTCTTTCATAGTTAATCATCTCACATTCTTGCTGTTGTGTACTATGTATTCATGATTCTGCTTGTTTTGCTCAGCATCAGTTCATCTAAATCTTTCCAGGCCTTTTCTAAAATCAGCTTGTTCATCAATTTTATAGAATAATAATATTCCATTATCTTCATATACCACAACTTGTTCAACCATTTCCCGATTGATGGGCATCTACTCATTTTCCAATTCTTTGCTACCACAAAAGGAGATGCTACAAACATTTTTGTACATGTGGGTCCTTTTCCCTCTTTTAAGATTTCCTTAGGATACAGACCCCATAATGGCACTGCTGGGTCAAAGGATATGCACAGTTTTATAGTTCCAAATTGCTCATTGGAGGCAAAATTATAAATTTGAGAAATTGGAAAGCCTTAGTCTCTTGATCATTGCAGACTGGAATTAAGGGAAGTTAAATCAGAGAGCATGACTGCTAACAAGGGAGAAGAGTTTGACTCCCAGCCCAGCTTCTTAGAAGGTATGGAGGGGGTTGTTTCAGTAGAGCAATGCCAAGGTAAAATATGAAATGTCATGTTTTAATGCCTCAGCCTCCTAGGATAAAATAACGGAAGTTATGTTACTGTAAGTTGCTTTTTCCTGATGTAAGCTTGAAAGAATTCTTTGTGTTTAATATTTCCTTTGTGTAGAGGAAATAAATAGCTGTCCTTTACCTGATTCAATTCAGTGAATTTCTTTTCACTACTGTCTTCTTTGAGGAGACCCTACATATAAACTTTAAATAATTTTTCCTGTTACTTCTACCTAGAGGAATAAAGAGCGACCAAGTATGAGAAAATGAATTTAATTCCTCTCATGAGAGTTCAGCTCCCCAAGAACTGAACCTAGTCACTGAGTGAATGTACAGAAACAAAAACAAAAGTGAGAGGGTACGACACCCTTGGGCCTAGCAGAAGTTTGTATTGTTAGATCTTCTATGTGAGGTTTCTTTGTAGAAACCTTTATAAAGCACTTGTTCATTTTGTGAGACATAGTTTGATTAAAATTAAATACTATAAATAAGTCCATCTACTTGGGAATGTTTAAATGAAATACATATCATGCTGAAAGTAAACAAATGATTAAGGAATCACTGACAGTCCTTTAGCTTGTAGAATTACCACTTTTTACCAAAGTTACATCTCATAGCATGTGTGACATAGTCATCTGATGTATAGGCTGAATGAGTGTGTTGGTTGCAATCTGCATTTTAAACACAGTACTAGTAAAACTTAAAGTACAGAAATATATTAAATTCAACAGAGAAACAGATTAGTGACAGCAAGGAGGAGAGGAAGATATAAGAAAAAGGGTAGTCAGGAAGAACAGACTTCAATTATATTCTTTCTCTTCCTTTGTAAAAAAAGCAAAGAGGAGGAGGAGGAAGGATTACATTGAAGGTAAATATACAATGAAAAGTTATGATATTTAAAATTAATGGGATGGGATCATTGATAAAAGAAGATAGACTGGATTGATAAGTAGAATGCAGTAATATATTGTTTATAGGAAACATACTTACATGGAATTAAAATGAAAGATTGAAGCAGGATTTTTCGTGGTTTAGACCAAATTTTAAAAGCAAAGCAAATTATGCCCAAAAAGTTATCAAACTGTGCATACCCTTTGATCCAGCAGTGCTACTACTGGGCTTTTATCCCAAAGAAATACTAAAGACCGGAAAGGGACCTGACTTGTACGTGCCAAAATGTTTGTGGCAGCCCTTTTTGTAGTGGCTAGAAACTGGAAAATGAATGGATGCCCATCAATTGGAGAATGGTTGGGTAAATTATGGTATATGAATGTTATGGAATATTATTGTTCTGTAATAAATGACCAGCAGGATGAATACAGAGAGGCTTGGAGAGACTTACATCAACTGATGCTGAATGAAATGAGCAGAACCAGGAGATCATTATACACTTCAACAACAATACTATATGAGGATGTATTCTGATGGAAGTGGATATCTTCAACAAAGAGAAGATTTAATTCAGTTCCCAATTGATCAATGATGGACAGAATCAGCTACATCCAGAGAAGGAATACTGGGAAATGAGTGTAAACTGTTTGCATTTTTGTTTTTCGTCCCAGGTTATCTTTACCTTCTGAATCCAGTTCTCCCTGTGCAACAAGAGAACTGTTCAGTTCTGCGCACATATATTGTATCTAGGATATACTATAACATATTTAACATGTATGGGACTGCCTGCCATCTAGGGGAGGAGGTGGAGGGAAGGAGGGGAAAATTCAAAACAGAAGTGAGTACAATGTTGTTGTTGTAAAATGTTGTAAAAAATTACCCATGCATATGTACTGTCAAAAAAAAAGTTATAATTATAAAATTAATTTTAAAATAAATAAATAAATTTAATTACTGCAAAACAAACTTAAAAAAACTTAGAAATTAAAAAAAAAATTTTAAATCCTGATGATGTCATTAACAGGTTTTCTTAATATTCAACAATGGTTCATATCAGTCAATCTGCAATTTACAAGTATTTATTAAATACTTACTGTGTGACAGAATCTGAGCTAGATACAGGACATACAAAACAATCCTTACAAGCAAGGATACTGATTCAAACTGATGCTGATTCTGTCTAATGGGAAAGATAATAGAGATAAATAACTACATATAGAAGTATATGAATTAAATATAAAGGAAAAAAAAAAGCCTAATTTGAGGAGGATGCCAGCAATTAGGACAGTTAGGAAAGACTTGATGTTAAAAATGGTTTTTGAGTTGTGTCTTAAAAGAAGCAAAGATTATGTCATAATTTCAAAATTAATTGAAAAAATAAATAGAATATAAGAACTCATTATGTTTTTTTGTTGATTTTTTTTAAAGTATTTAATTTGGTAGAAAAACACTTTCTTACAACTAGATACCTTCTATCTGTACATCAGGATCTTTCAGAATTCTTTGTAAGACATGATACAAATAACCCTTTTCAACAACTCTTTAATAATAAATATCATAAATATTATACATATCAATAAATACAACAAAGAAAGATATTTGATTGTCAAAACTAATTTTTTTCATCATGATGAAGAAGTTCCAGAGCAAAGTCAAAGTTAAGGAGAAATTCCCTTTTGTTGATGATGTCTTTTAGGTATCCCTATTTGCTGATAGCATTATGTTATTTGGATCAAGCCCTAGAGTATTGCAAAGCAAGAAAGGGATTTTCTTTTCTTGCCAGAAAACACTTATTAGAAGCAATATTCCCCCCACAAAAAAAAAGGAAGAAAAGAATTAGTCATTGAAACATTTTTTGAAATACAAGAAATAACAGCATGAAGATGCAAGATTGATGATAAAATGCAAGAATTTCCGAAGGAGACATAGATAATCAGAAAAGTGTTGGAACTACAATAATATAATTGAAATATACCTTTTAAAAGGTGTACATAGTAGATAATGAGGTTGGGGATAGTGATTCCTACTTTGAAATAAAAGTGACAGATTCACAATGGCCATTCTCTTTGTCAAAAAATAGATTTATTTAGGGGAAGAAATTACAGACAAAATAAGAGGAAAAATAGACACCAGGAGTAGCAAATATAAAATAGATATGGGAAAGCAATAGGGTTACCAATGAAAAAAATTTGGAAGAATCCATTAAAGGAATATGCTATGAGGCCTAAGCACTCCATTGACTGGCAGGTTAGATACAGAGTTCTTATCTTTATTTCTCAGGATTCTGGAGAAAGACATTAATGAGAAGGCGCTCTGAGGAAGAGAGAATAGCTCATAGTAAGTAGGGTTAGTCCTGGAAAGAACTTATGTTAAAGATCATCATGAGCATATCTTTTATAGGGAAAATCCATCGGTGGGGATTTCTCAGGGAAATGTGGGAAAACAAAACCAGATGCATCTAAAGATATAATCTGCCCTTTTGTAGTGTCAAGGAACTGGAAACTGAGTGGATGCCCATCAGTTGGGGAATAATTGAATAAATAATAGTATGTGAATGTCATAGAATATTATTGTTCTGTCAGAAACAATCAGCAGGATGATCAGAAAAGTCTGGAGAAACTTATATGAATTGATGTTAAGTGAAGTGAGCAGAACCAAGAGAATATTGTACCTAGCAACAAGATTATGTGATGATTGACTGTGATGGATGGGGTTCTTTTCAGCAATGAGGTGATTCAGGCTAATTCCAATAATCTTGTGAAGGAGAGAGCCATCTGTATCCAGAAAGAGGAAGGACTGAATGTGGACCACAACATGGAATTTTCAATTTTTTTGTTGCTATTTGCTTGCTTTTTGTTTTCTTTCTCCTTTTTTCTTTTTGATTTTGATTTTACTTGTGCAGCATGATAAATGTGGAAATATGTGTAGAAGAATTGCACGTTTTAACATATTTTTGGACTATTTGCTACCAAGGGAGAGAGAGAAATTTGGAGCACAAGATTTTGCAAAGGTGAATATTGAAAACTGTTTTTTCACAAAGCTATTATTTAAAAAATGTTTAACATGAAAAAAGTAAAGATATGCTAATCAATATCTCATAATTTATTTAAAGATGCACAGAGGTTGGGGGATAGATAATGGAGGTTAATAAAGAGTTCCATCCTCATAGTCACTCTATACAAAAAGAAAAAGTCTGAGAATTGGTTTATATCTGATAATAGCCATATAGACTTCTTCCTGACAGGGGTAGGAGTAGAGATTCATGGTTTCATATGGAGTTCTCTTTTTCTTGTCTTTTTTATATGGGGAAATATTCATGATGGGAAGGGAATTTAGCATTTAAGCATTTGTATAGTGCTGACTATGTGCCAGATACTATTATTAAGCATTTTTTTTACTAATGTCATCTCGCTTGAATTTCACAGCAATCCTGTGAAATAGGTACTGTTTACTATTCCCATTTTTATAGTGGAGGGAATCTGAGGCAGAGGTTGAATGACTTGGCCAAGGAATCACTCAGCTAGTGACTATCTAAAAGTTAGATCTGAAACTCAGGTCTTCCTGATTTCAGCCCCAGTGCTCTCTCTCTATCCATTGTCCACCAGCTACCTCTGTTTGAGGATGTCTGGAAAAGTTTCATAATTAAAAAAAAATTATATCTAAAAAAATTGTATAAAGAATAATGGGGGAATTTTTTTAAAAAATTGAAAAACCCAATAAATATACATGTTCTTTGAGCCAGTATTTTCCATTATTAGAATAAGAGCAGTTTTCTAAGGCCCTGCCTTTTCATAGAAGAGGATAGTTTTTTTCCTTTAAAAGGAGAATAAAAGTTCAGTCTGTTTGTTAAATAACTATATGACTTTCTGAATTTGAAATAAAAGCCATAGCAGGCCTTTTTAATTGGCAGATCAATATAATCAACATCAGCACAGGGAAACTTCATAATATAGATTAAATCCTGTGTCCTTACTGAGTATCCCTTCCCTCTTCTCAGTATCCTTTCTGTGGGTCTGGCTAAGTATACCTGCTTTTTTTAGCCTTCTGTGAATGTCTCTAATCTGAGACTTGCCTGAGTTAGCCCTAGTATACTATATTTGGCAGTAGTTATCATTATCAGATCATAATACATAATCAAAAAACTTCACGGCTGTTAAAATGGGATCATTTAAAGACCTTATGTCTAAAATATATAGAGAATTGACTCAGATTTGTAAGAATTTAAGCCATTCTCTAATTGATAAATGGTCAAAAGCTATAAACACAATTTTCAGATGAAATTAAAAACATTTATAGTCATATGAAAAGGTGCTCTAAATTACTACTGATCAGAGAAATGCAAATTAAGATAACTCTGAGGTACCACTACACACTTCTCAGATTGGCTAAGATGACAGGAAAAGATAATGACTAATGTGGGAAAACTGGGACACTAATACATTGTTGGTGGAGTTATGAAACTGACTCAATCATTCTGGAGAGCAATTTGGAACTATGCCCAAAGGACTATCAAACTGTGCATGCCCTTTGATCTAGCAGTGCTACTACTTATCTCCCAAAGAAATACTAAAGAGGGGAAAGGGAGCTGTGTGTGCCAAAATGTTTGTAGCAGTTCTTTTCGTAGTGGCTAGAAACTGGTAGATGAATGGATGTCCATCAATTGGAGAATGGTTGGGTAAATCATGGTATATGAAAGTTATGGAATATTATTGCTCTGTAAGAAATGACCAGTAGGATGAATTCAGAAAGGCTTGGAGAGACTTGCCTGAACTGATGCTGAGTGAAATGAATAGAAACCAGAAGATCCACTGTTACACTTCAACAATACTGTATGAAGATGTATTCTGATGGAAAGTGGATATCTTCAACATAAGGAAGATCCAACTCAATTCCAGCTGATCAATGATGGACAGAAACAACTACACCCAGAGAAGGAAACACTGGGAATTGAATGTAAAAATATTAGCACTACTGTCCTCTCTACCTAGGTTACTTATACCTTCGGAAAACCAATACTTAACATGCAACAAGAAAATTGGATTTTACACACATATATTGTATCTAGGTTATTACTGTAAACACATGTAAAAATGTATGGGGATTGCCCTGTCCATCTAGGGAAGGGGAGTAGAGGGAGGGAGGGGGAAAATCTGGAAAAATGAATACAAGGGATAATGTTATAAAAAAATTACTCATGCATATATACTGTCAAAAATTATAATTATAAAATTAGTAAATAAATAAAAAAAAAGAAAAGAAAAGCTTTAATAATAAAAGAAAAAGGAAAAAAGAAAAATAAAGTGGGATCATTATTTTTTCCTTTGTTCTCAAAGACTACCAGGACTTCAGGGAGGTGATATCTTGATCAGCAAGTGAATTGGATTTAATTGAGGAAGGAGTGCAAGGTTCCCAGACTTACTTTTTCCTCCTGAGCCATATCCATCTAGTGGCTAGATATGGATCAGGAAAACCAGGCTAAGAAATTTTGGCCTTTTAAGCTAAGGTCTTTAATTGGTTTCATTTTGACTGAGGCAATTCCCCATCTGTGATTAAGGCCAGATAAGAAATGAGATAGAGAAAGCTGCCTCAAAAGCTAATTCTAAGGGTTCTATATTGCAGAAGAGATAACTTATAAAGTACTTTGAAACCACTAAAAAACAACAAAAACTTATAACCACAAATTTAATTCTAAAGAGGTTGTCATGCTGATATTTTGGGAGGATCTCTTCTGGGTCAATTTACAAAGTCACAAACAAATTCACTGGGTTTCAGTTTAAGCTAGAATCTTCTAGAGTACTCTCATTGTCAGGGGAATATTGTTGTCAGCTCTAGGGCCTAATCTCTAAATTCCTATTCTATAACCTAGCCAGACTCCACTTTCCTGGTGAATTGCTTGCTACCTAAAGCTAATTCTTGTTGGCCAATCGGTCAGAGTGAGTCAGAGTGACTTGGGGTTAAGGCATGGTCTATAAAAAAAGAAATCTAGCCTATAAACTCCAAGGCATCTTGCTAGGTTTCAGTGGTCATAATGTATATTCCTTTGGGCAGAGCACAATAGTTAAGGGTAAGATTCCCTATGTCTACAGAAGGAGAGGGGGAGGAGAGATACAGAGTAAGGAGAGAAAGGGTAGGGCAGAGAGGCTCTAGTTACCGATTAAATAGTCTCCTTAGAGCAATGGGAGATGTTTTAGTGTAAATGACCTTAGCTAGAAGCATTACCTCAAATATCAAAAGCACAGAGACCATCAGGAGTTTACCTTCTTTTCCAGTGCCTTTACTCCACTTTATAGAGAGAAGGGAAGGGAAGAAGAAAAAAAGAAAAAAGAGGGGGGGAAAAAGAGCCGAGGAAAGAAAAGGTGCTGTATTGCTCAACTGGCCAATTCCAGTTAGGTCCCCAGGAGGGCAAATCCTACTCCTATTCCTACTCACAGAGTATATCCACATAGGATATCATACCCTTACCTGTAGATGCTTTTAATTTTTTTTTTTTTTTTTTTTTTTTTTTAGTTTCTAAATTCTCCCAAGTTTACACTAGGACTGTACCTTAAACCCAGTCACACGGATTCTTTAGCATTATTTGAGACCAGCTTGGCTCAGAGTGAATGTAAATAGCAATCAATTCAGTTTGGGCCAGAAACCCTAGGAGTCTTCCCTTCCTAGATTGGTTTTTTTTTTTTGGGGGGGGGGGGAGGGACTAGATAAAATCTGTCCTCAGACACTTAGCACTTCCTAACTTTGTGACCCTGGGCAACTCACTTAACTCCAGTTGCCTAAGGGGAAAAAAAGAATTAGCTTTTTACTTGAGTTTTGTAGTGTTAGAGTAAGCTAGAAAATGTTAGGAGTCTGAGGTTGGATTTGAACTCAAGTCTTCTTGTCTTCAGGGCAGGTATTCTATCCACTGCCCCATCTTGCTGCCCCCTTAAGTGACTTCTTAAAATTTATAGTATTCATGTCCTATTCACATAATGAATTAACCATCGAGTACTGATAAATATTAAATATAGTGTCCTGAGACATTGACCATTTACTGCTATGCATTCATAATATTGAAATATTCATATCTCAACTCATAGATTATAATATGATTTGCATGAGTCTATATAGACTTTGATAAGCAGTATTCTTATAAGAAAAGTTGGTCTTTGTCTTCAATTTTGGACTAAATAGACTTGAGATCTTTAAAAGGGGACCAAAGTCTCATTGTATTGTCAAAATATAAAATGGACTGCTAGTTGGGAAACTTGGATTCTAGTTATAGCATTTCTTCCTCTCTTCAACAGGGTCAAGATTTTTCATTATTTTTCATTTTTTCAATGTTTAGTCATACTCTATATAATTTTCCTCATTTTGGCTATTTCACTTCTATTACTTTGTTGTGACATCATAGACTAATTATATCTTTTATATTCATGCTCTCTATAGATAAAAATGTAGATATATATCACAATGAGGCTGAGTAAAGTCCTTGTTCTCATGAAGAGAGAATCTAGTAAGAAAAATAAGACATAATGATGAATATAACCATGGAGTAAATGAATATAATGAATATAACTATAGAATAAAGCAGAATGTTAAAGTCCTGAATAGAAGTACAAAATACTGAAGGAATATGAAGAGACATCACATTAAGCCGAAAGGAATCAGAAAGCTTTGTGAAGTGGCATTTGCTCTAATCTTTCAAAAATGGATAGGAATTAGGCAGAAAATGAGGAGTTTGGGCTACAGCAAAGGTGGGTGAAAGAAAAGAACGGGGGAAAGGCTGATATAGTAGGTTGGGAGCATATTATAGATGGCATGGATAGAAGGCCGGAAAATTTAGTGTTGGTTTTTTTTTTTAAATCTTGTAGGCTATATTATTTAAATTTTTTTTATCTTTACAGTTTTTGATAAAATGCCTAGTGACTTGGTGGACTGTTAGGTCATACTATTTATTGGCAAAAGGGTGCAGTTTCCCAAGGCTTTTGACTGTTGGGGATATATGTCCCTGATGAGGTATAACCAAATGAGGAGGTCTAGCTAAGGGATACCTAAATAAAATTAGGATTAATTGAGGCCTAGTGGCAGGTTTGGGGAACAGGGAGTCAAATAGAGCTCCCCTGCAACTCCTTTGGATTCAGCGCAAGGATACAAAGTTAAATGAGTTCTAGTGGCCGGCGAGAGTCCCTTGTAAATGAATTTACAGGCCCGAAAACTTAGATTGATAAAAAGAGGTTTATTGTAGGGTTTGGAAGTAAGGTTGAAAGATTGAAAGATTCCAGGACCAGAGGTGGTCGCTGGGCGGGAAGGATACCATGTTTGGGGAGGGGAAGGGCTCCTGCAAAGAGAGAGCTCCAGCTTGGCTCTTATATACCTAAAAGGGGGTTGTAGGCCGGGCCAAGTTCTTGGTGGGCTTTTCAGATAAGGAAGAAACTGTTTGTGGGGTGTTGGGCTACCTGAGCAGATCATTAGAATGGGGGCTGGGTACAAGCCCAAATGAGCTCAGATATGGATCTTTCCCCTTGGAATACAAAAGGGTGGTTTTGACCTGATCTTGTAAATCAAAGGTCAGTCCTAAAGGAAGTTGGAGATCAGAAATGGAATCTTAAAGGGGCTACGCACCTCATCCCCACTAATTCCAAATTTGATGCACATTCCTATCTTTTTTCAAAATTTTCAAAACACTAGTGCTTTTCTCTCTATGTAGAACCCAATAGAGCTTGAATGTAGACATTTGTATTAATATAATATAGCAAAGCTTTTAATGGTAATTTTCCATCATTTGGGTAAAAATTTATCCTACAAACACACAGGGATCATACTTAGAGACATCTAGCTAAGTGGCTTTTTGAAAAAGAGAACAGTATCAGTATCTCACAGTAAGGTTGACATTTCTGACAGTATTCTGGAGATTCTTTTAAGGGTCAATTTACAAACAACATCTGGGAAAAATTCCCTCCTGTTTTGGGTGTTTAATGAAAACCACAAATGAATGAAAAATTTGAAATATTTTAAGAAACTGCTGTTTCAGTGGTATGATGACAATTAGGCCTAAAAGTTGCTGTACAACTCCATACAAAGCACCACTTTGAGATATCTGTGTAATATTAATTTCTTTAAGAAAGTCATTTACTTGCAGCTGTGCTAGCTTGGGATAACTTATAAAAGAAATATTCAAAACAATTGTTCTTAGTGAACACATTTAATAATGGGCAGTATCTCATTGTAGAGGAGAGTTTGTCTTGAGTGAAGAACACCTGTGTACACATCCTTGTCTAACATTTTCAGGCTGTGACTCTAGCAAGTTACCTAATCTGTCAGTGCTCCAGGCAACTAAATTGTGATACTATTGTAAATTCTTATTGGAAGAGAGAGTTCCCTCATATGAGTCCTCACATCTAATAAATTATAGATTGGAACCATCTACCATATATTCTCCCACCCCACCCCCAAAAGCAAAGAAAGTAAGTTTAGTAAGATTCTCTATGTGTGACCCTCTGTATTTTTCTTATTCAATAGCAGTATTGAACTGTTTTCTGCTTGAAATTGTTCTCATTTGTGAAGTAGAAATGATGAGAAAAAAATGATCCTATAATTTAACTATAGGAGAAAATGGGAGATGGGGAGGTAAAAAGCATCTTGCTATGCTAGGGGCCTAGAAAGTTTTTCCAAAAGTTCCCATAATAGAGACTATTAGTAGTTGCTCACTAGAAGTTAGTTGAATACATCTGATGGAAGTGGATATCTTCAACATAAAGAAGATCCAACTCAATTCCAGCTGATCAATGATGAACAGAAACAACTACACCCAGAGAAGGAATACTGGGAATTGAATGTAAAATATTAGCACTACTGTCTATCTACCCAGGTTACTTATACCTTCGGAATCCAATACTTAACATACAACAAGAAAATTGGATTTACACACATATATTATATCTAGGTTATACTGTAACACATGTAAAATGTATGAGATTGCCGTCATCTAGGGGAGGGAGTAGAGGGAGGGAGGGGAAAATCTGGAAAAATGAATACAAGGGATAATGTTATAAAAAAAATTATTCATGCATATATACTGTCAAAAAATGTCTAATTATAAAATTAATTTAAAAAAAAGAAGAAGTTAGTTGAATACAGTTATCATCTTTGGACTTCTTTTATTTTATTATTTTACCAGAGTACTATGAAGAGTAGCTATGTAGTATATCCCTCTCAAGTGGACGGAGGAAAATGTAAGGTTTATTTTCTAAGTTGAAAATTATAATTAGACTTTTACATAAGAAATATTAATAACAAACTTAACACAAACCTTTAAAACAAAATGATATTGTATCTTAGAATGGGGGATAGGAGAGGGAAACTAGATCATAGAGCTGTCCAAAAAAAATGTGTTAATACCATTATCTGAGCTTGGGTCACAGACCTGCCAGAAATAATTTTTGTTTATTTAGCATTATTCTATATTCTGATGTTTCTAACTTAGAGAGATATCCAAACTGGCATAGGGCCTTCATGCTTTAGATTTATTTCTTTCCCTCAAGGCAATTTGAAGTCACAGGAATCTTAAACAAACATAAGATTGTAATATGTTTAAGTATAGGTTTGGATTAATGTTCCAGAATCATAGTTATAGCTCAATTCTTCCCTTGACCATTCCCCTCAAGGATTTGTCTGCTATATTCAGAATTCCCTCTGATCAATAACTCAATCCTTTCCAGATTACAGAACAGGGTAATTCTTTTGGGGTGAGTCAAAGGGTAATGACTTTAGAGGATCTGGAAGGTCAGATTAGAAATTAGGCTTGAATTAAATTTGTTTTCCCCCTTAATCCTTCTTCTAGATCTTTAACATGTCTTCCTAAAGCTGTGGAAAAATCTTGGAAGGATTTTAGGATGGAGAAAAATTGTTTCTAATAAATATTAATTTCTAAGAAAATATTATTGCTTAATATTTTCAGTTGAACTAAAAGAAGGAAAATAGGTTTCCACAATAGAAAACCAGTTTTGTTTTGCCCTAGCTATCTCAAGGGTTTGGTTAGAGGTTTTGAATAAGGAAGAATATTTCTACTCTAAAAAGATACAGATTTTCATAAGGCCCTCTAGGAAGAGAAGGAAAAGAGACACAGAGGACATTATGATAACATAAGAAACAGAAAATAACTATAAAACTTGTTTTTAAAATATAAAAATTAGAGATACAAGTATTGTTTTTCACTGACTTAATTTTTTATCGTCATAGCTAAACTTTTAAACTTAAAGAGTTTTAGTTTTTCCTGTGATTCTCCTCAAAAAGACCAATAAAAGTTGCACTAATCTATTTTTGACAAGGTCTTTGAGACAGCCTGTAGTTGAAAATGTCACACACACAAACATGCTAGCCAATTTCAACAACTGACATATTTGAAAACAACTGGTTGTGATATTTATATAGTGAATGGGAGACCAGGACCTCAGAACTGGGAATCATCCTGTCTCAGGCCTATACCCTGAGGATAACAGGTGTAGCATCTCTGACATTTTTTAGTGGCTTATTCACACTTAATCAGTGTGCCTAAACACAGTTTCTCCATATTCGTCATTGTAGAAAAACTTGATGATACTATTTTTCAAATAATTATTTTGACTCTGTTTTGCATACATTAGAACATCAAAACTGTCTGCTTCTTTTCTCCACAGTTTAAGGAAAAAAAGGCATGCTACAGTATTTTTAAATGTTTGCAAGTTACTGATTTTTTTTTCTACTCTTCAAGTAAACTTTGAGGGAATAGGAAGGATTCCTATTCCCTCAATGTATTCCATCTCATTTGCATGTTTCACTTGGCAGCCTTTGAAAAGTATTTTGCAAAGTGACCTATTTAAAATCTACTCCCTTCAAAGTCATATTGTTAATAAGTTATGCATTGCACAGGTCCATTGATGTCAGTATCTGCATTTACCAGTCTAATTTAGCTCTGAATATTTTTCCAATATGACTGAAATCATCTTCTAAGGTACATTGATGTGTTGCTGCTGCTCCCATTAGATCATCTGTTCTGGTTGGCAAGAGCCCATTTTTTATCTATCTTGCACTGAACCCTTTTGTACCCCTCACCCTCTTCCCCAGCTTTCCACCTGTTGCTCTGGAAACAGGAATTAAATCAGCATTACCATTGTTTCTAGAAAGTGTGGATCAGACATTGTCTTATAACTTCATTCATTATTCCTCTGACTTCTTAGACCAAAGCATCTTTCCTGGCTACCATACCATACATGTGTTGTCTTTTCTATTAAAATGTAAGGTGGTTGTATCCCCAGCATATAGTATAGTGTCTGTTCCATTTCTAAGAACTTATTAAATGCTTTCTCTTTCATTTATTATACATCTATTTTGGTCCCTTTTTGTTTAAATGGAACTATAGAGATCTTTTCAATGTTATCTCTATTGTCTATTCTTACTGTTCATATGATTTCCAATATGTAGCCAGTTCTTGAATGTTTGAGTTGCCAGAAGGGGGTAATGTCACAGATGATTCAGAAATCAGATAGAACATAATTTTTCACATATATTTCCATATATCCCTCTCTCGTCAAGGTTCTAACCTATGCCCAACAGCGAGAAGTCAACTGGAAGGGAAGAGGTAGAGTGCTTTGAATAATCTATAGATGACTAGATAGTTTGATCATTATAAATATATTTTTTCAAATTGAATGGCATTTGTGTTAGGATCTTTTCTAAACATTAAAAAAAATTGCCTACCTTAAAAAACATTTTTCTTGTGTTTTGCCCAGCTTTCTACTTTGCTGTTTCTAATGCAAGAATGAATACTAAAGTTCAGGAATCAAAACTTTGGTGAAATCTCAAACTTCCCATTGTTATATTCAAGTTTTTCCCACTGTAGAGATACTTATACTACTGCAATCAGTCGAGCCCCTAAGGAATGAGAAAATGGTAAATATTCTAGGCTTGCTCCAAAGGCCTGCTTTTGACTTTTCCCCTTATGTGCCTCTGAATATTGCAAATGGCAAGGAGAACTTTTCTTTGGGCCCAATTCTGGGATACAGCTATCTGCAGTAATTGGTCAAAGTGCATTGTTTTTAATAAGCATGAATTATAGGGAACTTAAAAAAACCCAACAGATTATCTGAAGTTAAAGAAAAATATTGGTAAGCTGGAAAAAAAAATTTTTTCCCCCTTTTGACTTCCTTTCCATCCCTTAATTATTTTCCCATGTCATTTTGGGAATTACAGATTCATAATATTCTCAGTATTAGCACCACTAGTATCTAGGGAAGCAGGCTCCCTCACCTTTTACCCTGTAAGTCTATGGGTATACATCTTTTGTAATGTCTGCTTTGAGATTTTATTGAGAGACGATCCTTTTTGAATCTAGAAAGGCAAAATAGAAGTAATCATATCCTCAGCTTTCCTGTGGAACATTGGCATTAAAATTGTTTCCAACACTAAAATATCAAAGGGGATTTACCAGTTTACTTTATCTCCCCTGCAAGAAATAATGGAATGCTCTCAGGAAGAGTAGGGCAACATGCTGTCGTGCAACATAGTCAACAAGTAAGCAAGGTGAATAGAGAGCCCTAAAAGGAGCTTTGGGGAAGAGGGAATTTGCAAGAAAGTAGACTCTTTGTGATGAAGGGAAACATTGCCGGTATTGAGTAGCACATACTGCTCACATCCTGAGTCTTCAAATGGTCATTAAGTGTATTTTCACTCTTTTAAAATGTGGTAATATATACCAATATAGAGTACCCAAATGGCCTTTTATTCTCAGTGTAGACTTACTATGCTTTAGTCAGCTCAGTTTGTTTAAGTTTTTAGTAAAACCACCTGAGATTACAATCTGTACCATCAGTTAATTTAATAATTAGTTCATTCTAAAAGCTAATTTCACCTGTGAATCTTCAATGCATCCTGAAATCACTCTCCTCTCTCTTATGTTATTGATCTCTCTCACACACATTCATATATACAATATTTCATTAAATATAGGGAATGGAGTAGATCTAATTTCTAGAATAATCCCCCAAATGCATTTAATATTATGGATCCCCCTCAAGGGAATTCCTGTTAGAAAAGAAATTGGATCAGCAACCCTAGGATTATATGCCTAACAAGCTCCTATTTTCTCTGTTGGTCAGCAGTCCTGAAGTACTCCTTTGTTTGAGCATCAGGAAGATGTGTTGCCCTAATTAGGCTTGGGTGTGGAATTGTCTCACACAGAGCTGCCCTTTAGAGCAGAGCTCTCAATTCGTGGGAAGTGGCTGGCAATTCTGACTGTTTCTCTGCATCTGAAGAAAGAATAAAAAGAAGATGAAAAAGTTGATCCATTTATTAATATGACTCGATCCCATTCAACATGACTTATTTGCCTATTTGTTATTGTGGAACACCCTCATTTATAAAATGAGGAGGTTGGATTAGATAGGTGTCCCAGTCTTTTTTTTTTTTTTTTTTTTTTGGTGAGAAGCTACTTTTTTTTACAAAGCCTTGGTTGAGAATACAGTACTAAAATCTGTGGGGCTGCTTCCAGGCGGTGGCATCTCCCAGGAGCTCCTACATGTCCAGAGACTATTTCCACTAAAGAAGTGGGTGTGGAAGGAAGTTCCTGAGTCACTGTATCAGGCTTTGCAGTCTCTTGGTACACAGACTGGCTGGAAATTTTATGATTAGAAAAAAAATTTTGAGTTGAAAGGAGCTTTAGAATTTGAATCATAGATTTAAAACTGGAAGGTACCTCAGAATTAGGTCATTTCATCTTACTCTCCTCATTTTTATCCTTGAAGAAATTAAGATCTCACAGATACCAAGTGGCAGAGTTGGGATTTGAGCCTCAGTCCTCAAAGTACAAATCCATTCCTCTTCCCACAAAACACTGAAGAGGCCTTCACAAGCAAAATGATTTCCCCAATTTGTCTTGCAGCAAGTCAGTAACAAAGCTAGAGCTAATATGGCTTTGTTGAGAATACTCTATTTGGACTCAAGAAACCTGCCTTTGAAACCTTACTTTGCTAGTTATTATGTATATGTTGGGGGGGGAGGGTAGGGAGTTTACTTTTTTTTGGAATTCAGTTTCCTCTGTAAGAGGATGAATTAGATTTCTAAGTTCCCTTTTGGTTCTAAGACTTAAGAAAATCTAGATCTTTCCAGTTCAAAGCCAGTGTTCTTTGTGCTATATTATGTTGTTATTCTTACTTAAAGACAAATGAACTATATCACCTCAAAATTTTATGATTCTCTGTGAGCTTTTTTTTTTCCTAGTATGATTTCACCTTAGTTTTTACAAATTACTTTAGTCATGTATGAGGGGGCTGCCATCTAGAACTAGAGCAAACGTGTAGTTTTTCCCATTACAATCTGGTGCTATAAAAGCTCTCCTAATCTACATTCTTTAAGCTGGAAAAGTACTATGAGAGTTATGGTAAAACTGGAGAGAGATGTAGAATTGACTGGTTTCCCTTGTCCTTCAGAATACCAGAGAGCATAGCTTTTACCAGAATACCGAAGTCAACTCTTTTCTTATTTAAAAAAAATTATTTGTTTATTTTTATTTAATATTTAATATAAATATAAATAATATTTTATTTAATTTAATTTTTTTGAAAACTTTTGAGTTGCAGATTCTCTCTCTTATCTCCATCCCTGGTCCCCATTAAGAAACCATATGTGAAGTTATGCAAAACATTTCCATAAAGCCATGTTATGAAAGAAAGCATAGATCTCCCACCCTAAAAAAAAGAAAAGAAAAACTTAAATAAAATAAAATTTAAAAAAAGAAAAGTATGCTTCAATCTGTATTCAGACACAAGTAGTTCCTCTGGATATAGATAGAATTTTTCATCATAAATCCCTTAATGTAGTAGTCATGGATCATTGTTCTGCTGAGAACTACGGCTAATCATCCCAAAACATTACTATTACTTTGAATACAGTACATTTCACTTTGCTTGAGTTCATGGAGGACTTTCCAGGTTTTTATCTAAGAGTATCCTGCTCATCATTTCTCATAGAATAATAATATTCCATCATAATCATATACCATAATTTATTCATTTCCTAATTGATAGGCATCCCTTAGATTTCCTCCTCCCCCAGAAGAGAGCTGCTATAAATATTTTTGTATATATTGGTTCTTTTCCTTTTTAAAAAATCTCTCATGGTATCAGTCCTGAAGTCAGGAGAACCTGAGTCACTTAACCTCAATTGCCCCCAACAAAATAAATAAATAAAGATAAAAATAAAAATCTCTCATGCCTAGTAGTGGTATTGTTAGGTCAAAGTATATGTACAAATTGTCCTTTGGGCAGTGACCATATCTTTTGATCATTTACCAATTGGGGTATAGCTCTTGTTTTTTATAAATTTGAATCAGTTCTCTCTGTGTTTGAGAAATTAGGTCTTATTAGAGAAAATTGCTTCAAAATTCTTCCTGCAATTACTACTGCAAACTTTTCCCCCCAATTTATTCTATTTCCTTGCCTTTCACCTGGTTTATCTTCCAAAGTGTTTTGTTCCCAATATGCATTTCTTTTATTACTCTTCCTCCTTCCTGTATTTCATTCCCCGCCTATTTTCGTGCAGGATAAGATAGATTTCTATACCCATATCAAACCTCTTTGAACCAATTCTGATGAGAATAAGTTTCACTTACTCACCTTCTCTGTAAGGGTCCTTTAAATGGGTGGCCACAGCGCAACAGGAGATTTGAGTGGCCCAGAAATAATCTCTGTGGATATAGGACTGCCCTGTGGGTGGGATCCTGTCCGTATTGAGATAGCTTCGTAAAGGATGACGGCTCTCTCACTGGTTGGCTTTGTGTGTGTGACCTCACAGATCCTTTATAAGCCCACTGCAGACAGCAAGTCGCTCTCTTTAACCTGGCTCCCTAGCCTGGGGTAGCTGAGCCAAGCTGATGGATATCCCAGAGAAGTAAGGAGTGTGGTAGTGAATACGTGGGTCTTCAGACCAGGTGTTCACTAGGGAGCTAACAAGCCAGGGAATTATGTGAGTAGGTATAATAAAGGCTTTTAAGATTACACGTGGCTGTTCTTGAGTGCGCTACCGGTTATTAAACTATAGATTCAAGAAATCGTGGCCAGAGACCTTTGAAAGCCTCAGAAGAGGCGAGCCGGGTAGAGTTGACACTGCAAAGGTCAGTGGTCAAAGGTACTCTGTTGGGCCTAGGACTGATTAGTAATTGTAACTTCCAGGAGGGCATGTTACACCTCTCCTCCTTTTATTCCCCTCTACTGCAAAAGCTTTTTCTTGCCCCTTTTAATAATAAATAATTTATAGTATTCCGTTTCTCTCTTTCCTTTTCTTCTATTACATTCCTCTCTTATCCCTGAATTTCTTTTTTTTTTTTTTTTTTAGATGCTATCCTTTCATATTCTCTGTCTATATATGCCCTCTATCTATATATTCTTCTTTTAGTTGCCATAATAATGGGAAAGTTCTAATGAGTGACAATTTAGGAATGCAAACAGATAAACCTTATTACGTACGTCCCTTATGATATCCCTTTTCTAATTACTTGTGCTTCCTTGTGCTTCTCCAGAGTCTTATATTGAAAGTCAAAATTTTCTATTCATCATTTTTTCATTATAAATACTTGAAAATCCTTTATTTTATTGTTTTTCCACCTTTTCCCTGAAGGATTATACTCAGTTTTGCTGGCTTGGTTATAATCCCATCTTCATTGCTCTCCAGAATAACTTATATCAAGCCCCCCTGTCCTTTTACTATAGAAGCTACTAAACCTTATGTTATCCTGAATGTGACTCCACTATATTTGAATTATTATTATTATTTTTTTTTGTGAGTGCTTGAAATATTTTCTCCTTGACCTTGGAATTCTAGAATTTGGCTATAATATTACCAGGAGTTTTCATTATGAAATCTCTTTCAGGAGGTGATTGTTGGATTCTTTCATTTTCTATGTTACCCTCTGGTTCTAGAATATCAGGACAATTTTCCTTAATAACTTTTTGAAAGATGATGTCCAGGCTCTTTTTTTTTTTTTTTCAACTTTAAGGTACATCAGTAATATTAAAATTATCTCTCCTGGATCTATTTTCCATGTCAGTTGTTTTTACAATGAGATAGTTCACAATTTTTCTATTTTTTTGTTTTTGTTTTGTTTTATGTATCTTGATTTCTCATAAAATCCTTAGCTTCTATTTTCACAATTCTGATTTCCTTACTAAGCTTTTGAACCTCCTTTCCCACTTGGCCAATTTTGGTTTTTAAGGCATTCTTCTCCTCATTAACTTTTTGTATTTTCTTTTGCACCACTCTCAGTTCTTTCCCTAATTTTTCATCTATTTATTTTATTTTATTCAAAATCTCTTTTGAACTCTTTCATAGCCAATTCTTATTTTTTTGGAGGCTTTGAATGTAGAATTTAATTTTGTTTTCTTCTGAGTGTGTTTTGACCTTCCTTGTCAAACATTTCTATGTCAGAACTTTTATGTTCTTTCTTTGATCAGAAACTTTGTCATCTGCTCATTTTCATTGCCTATTACTCAGCTTTTAACTCCTTGTTAAAGTAGGGCTATCTTTCCAGGGTGGAGGGTGCACTGTCCCAAATATCAATAGTTTTATGCAACCCTTTTCAGAGATCCTTTTAGGACCTGATCACAAACACTTTTCCTAAGTTGTCTTCAGCAGGAAAATGTTCTCTGTTTTTTTTTGGGTTGGCTGATGCTCCAAAATGCTCCAAAACGGTTTAGAGTCATTATTTAAAGGAATTTGGAGCAGTTTGGGGGAGAAGTTGGAAGAGTTTCTACCTTTATTTTGCCATCTTGGCTTTGTCTCTAAAAATAATCTTCAACTCTCTTTTTTCTTATTCTACTTCTCTCATACCCATCGAGAAGTCTGGAGAAGAGGATTCAGATGTCCTTGTTCTAATCATAATAGATGTCCAGCTTCCCTGAATCCATTCCATGAGCATCCAAACAGGAATCTTGGTTAATTCTTCTTGTTGCCTAAGGAATTCAAAATGCTTTTCAAACCATAACCTGTACAGCAGGAAGCATTATTGAACATCTTCTATGTTCAAGAGACCAAACTTTGTAAATCCTAAAGTGTGATGCGATTTCTTGTTGTTCAGTCATTTCCCCATCTTATTCAGCTTTTCATAACTCCTTTCTGGATTATCTTGGCAGAGATTCTGCAATGGTTTGCCATTTCCTTCTCCAACTCATTTTACAGACGAGGAAACTGAGGCAAACAGGGCTAAGTAATTGGCCCAAGATCACACAACTAATAACTGTCTCAAGCCAGATTTGAACTCAGAAAGATGAGTCTTCCTGATTCTAAGCCTGGTATTCTAACTACTGTACCACCTAAGCTGCCCGATGTGACCATAGGCAAGTCATTTAAAGTTCCTTAGTTTAATTTCCTGATCTATAAAATGTTGAGGTTGATCTAGATGGTGAGGTCCCATCTATATTTGGAGTTATTGTCCGATAAATGCCAGCTACTATTGGCAGTATTGCTATCTTCTGGTTTCATACATTGGTTTTTGAATATATTTCTCCTCACCTATCTAATGAGGCGTCTCTTATAACATAGAATGAAAAAGGAAGGAGAAACTTGTAGTTTCCTTACTTCTGCAAAGAAGGTAGGGAAGGAAGCGCATTTTCTCATCTTTTTTTTCGTGAAGAAGACCCTGACATCAGAAAAATGTCATTAATATTACACAAAGTTTAGTTTCATCATATCCTTTGTTCTTCATCACATCTTATGTTTTTCTGTATTCTTCCTATTCACCATTTCTTATGGTAAAGTATTATTACATATATCATAACTTCTCTAGCCATTCCTCAATTGATAGAATCTATTTATTTCTAGTTCTTTGGGACTACAACAATCTATTTTGCATATTTTGGTTTAGATGGGACTTTTCTATTTTTGACCTTATTGGAGTATATGCCTAGTGGTAGTGTTTCTGGGTCAAGGAGTGTGGCCATGTTAGTCACTTTCTTTGCAGAACATTACATTGTTTTGTAGAATAGTTGGATAAATCCACAGCTCCACCAACAGTATATTAGTGTGCTTATCTTTCTGCAGTGCTTCCAGCTGTTGACTATTTTCATCTTTGTTCATCTTTGCCAAATTTCTAGATGCGATAGGAAATCTCAGATTTTTTTTCATTTTTCTTATTAATTATTTAGAACAGTGTTTCATTTAGTTATTAATAGTTTGAAATTCTTATTTTTAGAATTGTTTGTTCACATCTTTTGATGGCATCCTGTGGCTCTTGGTCTTATGTAGTTATGTTTCTTTCCTGTGTATTCTGAATGTCATATCTTTAAAAAAATTTTAATAGTATTTTATTTTTCCAAATACATGCGAAGATAGTTTTCAGTATTCACCTTTGCAAAATCTTGTTTCTAGATTTTTCTCCCTTCCTACCCTTTCCCCTTCCCCAAGACAGCAAGCAATAAAATATAATTAAATCTAATTTAATTTAATATAATTCTTCTAAACATATTTCCAGATAAAATCAGATAAAAAGAATAGAAAGAAAACAATCAAAAAAAAAAAGTGAAAATACTGTTTTGATTCACATCCACTCTTCATAGTTCTTTCCGTGTATGCAGTTAACACTTTTCATCACAAGTCCATTGGAATTGCCTTGAATTACCTCATTTTTTTGTTTTTTTATACTAATAGTTTTTTTTCCAAATACAAGCAAAGATTGTTTTCAACATTTACCCTTGCAAAGTCTTGTGTTCCAAATTTTTCCTCCTCCCTTCTCCCTCCCCTAGACAGCAAGTAATCCAATATAGCTTAAACATGTGCAGTTCTTCTAAATATATTTCCACATTTATCATACTGCACAAGAAAAATCAGATTAAAAGGGGGAAAAATGAGAAAGAAAAAAACAAGCAAGCAAACAACAATAACAAAGGTGAAAATGCTATTTTGTGGTCCACATTCAGAACACATAGTTTTCTCTCTGGATGCATATGGCTCTCTCCATCACAAGTCTATTGAAATTACCCTGAATCATTGTTGAAAAGAGCTAAGTCCATCACAATTGATCATCACAAAATCTTCTTGCTGTGTTCAATGTTCTCTTGATTCTATTCACTTCACTTAGCATTAGTTCATGTAAATTTCTCCAGGCCTTTTTGAAATCATCCTGCTGGTCATTTTTTATAAAACAATAATATTCTATTATATTCATATACCATAACTTATTCAGCCATTCCTTAACTGATGGGCTGAATTAATATCATATCTTTATCAGAGATATTTGGTGCAAAGATTTTTTTTTCTTGGTTGATTCCTTTTGTGTTTACAGAAACTTTTAGAGTTCATTTAATCAATTATCTACTTTACCTTTTATTATTGCCTCTATCCTTTGATTAAAAAAATTTCTCCCTTGTCATAACTGTGAAACATACCTGATCTGGTTCTCTTCTAACTTTTTTTTTAAGGGTATATGACCTTTGATATTAAAATTGGGTCTCCAATTTGAATTGTGATGGTATATGGTTTAAGATGTTGACTGAGAAGAATAAATGTCTGCCGCCTCTTGTGGGGCAAGGAAAAGTTTAGACTGTCACTGCTTTGGGGGATCCAAACAGGAAACCCAGTAGCTAGATGTTGTGTGGGTTGGTGTTGGAGAAACTCAGTAGGAGCTCTAAATATTTAAGTTCCCCAGTGTTATTCATAATTTTTTTTTATTTTATGTGTAGTTTCTTATCTTCTGATCTTATGGATCAGATTCAGTTAATCTATATCTAGCTCATAATTCACTTTTTTGGAGTTTTTAAGTTGCTAATGGTTTCCCAGAGTACTGTTTGTCAACTTGTTTCTATTATTTTTTTAAAGTTTGTTTTATTGATCCCAATGTTTTTTATATCCCAAGCATTTGGAGGAAGGAAATGGGAGAAAAACCCTTCTTCCTAAATCAAACTTTCTTCTTGTGACAAAGAAAAACAATTTAACAAAAACAACCAATATAGTAAGTATTTCTGACTCAAGATGCTGAATTTTGTTTAAAAGTTTCACACTTCTGTATTACAAGGAAGGAGGCATGTTTCATAACTTGTTTTCTGGACCCTCATTGGGTTTTCACCTACACAGAGATTAACTTTCTTTTAGTAACTTTCTTCATTTCCATCATTAGAGTCACTGTCTCTTGATTCTACTTATTTCACTTTTTATCAGTTCATATATATTCATATATATATATGTATATATATATACATATATATCAATTTCATGTTTCTCTGAATTCCTTTCATTATTATTAGACTAGATGTTAGGAAGGATATAAAGAAGACTTTGCATTTGAAGAGAAATGACACAAATCTCCGAGACATTAATTAGAAATAAGACTTCCTTTTTTGCAATAATTTTTCTTTTTTGTGATTCTGAACTTGACAATCACTAATAAATATGAATCTCTCCCCCCCCCAAAAAAAAAGGCAGAAAAAGAGGATTGGTTATGGAATTTGTTATTTTCAGCTTGCTTTCTGCTCCTCCTATACACATACAGACATACAGTGGAGAAAGAGATTTATTTGGAAATCATTGTTCTTTCCTTGTATATTATGCATTCTCGAAGAGGCTCATGACATCAGGAAGGTATTGTCATGAATTGGAGTGAATTGGATTGGATTTAAGTGAGAGATCTAAAAAGAAGAGAAATTAGTAGAAAATGCAATTAAAACCAAAAGTTTGTAAGTAGTCTGCTTCTGAGTTGAGTGTTTTATGGTTATCTAAGATGATTAGTTCCAACATTCATGTGGTGACTTGATGAATAGGGGTTTGGCCATCACATCTGTTTCAAATTTAAGTTTGTTGGCTATAAATTTCCAGACAGTTATAATTCCAGACAGGCATAGTGATGCCCTGACTTTATATCACCAATTGATTCTTAGATATTTTGAACTGTATATTTATTGGCATCTCAGATTCAACATGTTCAAAACCTCACCACCAAACCTACTCTCTTCTCAGCTTTTCCATTAGTCAATCAATAAATACTTATTAATATTATTTGCAAGATACTCTGCTAAGTGCTGAAGACACAAAGAAAGGCAAAAAAAAATTTTTTTCTTATTTTCAAGGTCTCCCATTCAAAGCAACATGAAAACAGATATGTACAAACAAGATATCCACAGGATGAATTGTATATGATCAATAGAGAGCAGTCACTATAATTAAGGAAGACTGGGAAACTCTACTTGTAGATGAAGGATTTTATCTGAGATTTTAAGGAAGCTAGAAGAGCCAGGAGACACAACTGAAGATTACGAGTGTGCCCTGCATAGAGGAGAGCAGTGAAAATAACAAGTCTTGAGATGATGTTTCTTGTTAAATGAATAGCATAGAGGCCAATGTCACTGCATCACAGACTATGTGGAAGGTTATAACATATAAGATTAAAAAGATGTTAGTGTGGAGGAATATGAAGGATTTTTTATGAAGTGCACTATTAGAGGTATTATTATTATCCTTTTAGTCACCAAAGCTTGCAATCTAGATGTCATTATTTGATGCCTCAATATTTATCCCCTTTATTCTATTTATTGTCAAGTCTTGCTTTTTTTTCTTTATAGCATCTCTATTATATGTCATTTTCTCTTTACTCACATGTCCTATCTTAACTCATCTTTTCTTTGGCGTCTTTGCCTTAAATCATTCTCCATTCCAATCCATCTTCCTCACAGTTGACAAAGTGATTTTCCTAAAATAGAGATATGACCATCTTTCCCATCACATTCAAATGGTCTTGGTTCCCTATTATCTCCTGGTGAGGAAATCCATCTACCAAAGCATGTGAACAGCTGTTCTGCAATGTAATCTTGTAGAGTTACATGAAAGTGATAAGGGATCCAGGGTTACATGGCTGGTAAAATTAGAGGAAAGACTTAATCCCATTTTTGTACTAAAAAGCTATTTTTCTGTCCACCAATATTAACTGTTTGGATCTGTGAGAATTAACTCTTCCTTTTCTTGACTAATAGAAATTAGCTACAGATATAGTACATAGAAATCTCAGGTATACTTTGTATATTATATGAGAGTCTTCATTTTCAGTTAGTCCACAGTGTCTTAACTAGCTATTTTTCTTCTTCCAAAATCTTTTACTGATTTCATTTTTCTGGACATTTATAGAAGCAATCCTGAATCCCAAGGTATTTAACCTCTGGGCCTCAGTTTCCTTATACTCAAAGGGAAAGAATTGAATTAAATAATCTTAAGCATTCCATATGATATTAGAAATGTATTATGTTGTAGCTGATTTGAGTGTTTTGAAAACTGCCTCTTGATGCTGAAGCAGAGAACGACTTGAAATCCCTTCCCTTTTTAGCTTCACACTGTTTACTACCATCATCTAAGAGAACAAAGAAAAGAAATTTTTAGGGAAGATCTTTTACTTTTATTTTTATTGAGAACTAGCTGATATGCAATAAATGCCATAAATGGAGCCTTTTAGGGAATACAGTTCTTCCATTGCATATGAATAGGGATCTCAGTTTCACTCTGCTCTGATTGGGAGACATGACAGTTCGTGGGTAAATATAAGAAAATATCTGCCAGTGGTGAGCAGTATGAGTTCTGCAAATAATCAACTGCTAATTTCTTCCCATTAACCTTGAGTTCTTAATACATAGGAAAGTAGCAACAGACCTCATCTCCTTTATTAATCTAATTTTATTTATTTTTCAGTAAAACAAGCTGTCTGTATTATCACTTATATAGTGTTTGTAGCAAGTTCATAAGAGAATTAAAACAAAATTTTTCTTTAAAATCTTAATAAGCACATGTTTTTTAAACCCTGAAAATAGAGATTCAAATATCCCCCAAGGATGCTGTAGTGGCTGTGACTTCCATTTTCAACTCGGTATCATTAGAAAAAAAGAAAGG
Organism: Sminthopsis crassicaudata; assembly: GCF_048593235.1. Classification (NCBI taxonomy): domain Eukaryota; kingdom Metazoa; phylum Chordata; class Mammalia; order Dasyuromorphia; family Dasyuridae; genus Sminthopsis; species Sminthopsis crassicaudata. The sequence goes on from NC_133617.1 coordinate 510,064,720, forward strand.
ATGAATATAAGGTTAATGAATTCTGCTACTAACTGAACTTGGAAATGAGGTTTCATTGATTTAATATTTCTTCTATTAACCCTCCCAAGATAATGTCCCTTGTGGTCCTCTTGGCATACAGATGTGCTTCCCTAACTCCATAAGACTCTATATTACATCTCCTTGGTATATGAAGGAAAGGACAAAATATCCCTTGCCACCTGCCAGTACTTCTTTTTTCCAAACTGGGAAGCCTTGTAGATAATGAAGAGAATTTCTCCCCTCCCAAATATATGAACAATTTATAACTATTGCTCTAGGAGATGTTCAGAAAGAAATAGCACTGGTATGAGGGCTTACTTCCTGAGCCTTTTTTCAGGGCTATCCATCTACCACAGCTTATCACCTATCACAGATTTCTCACATGTGGCTCCAAGAAGCTGAAACATGTGAAGTAGGCATACCCTGGTTAAACCATCTCAGCAGATGGGCTAAACCGGGTTGAGGATAACCAACAGGGCCTCAAATCATTGGTGAATTAGGAGGATGTCTGCTCCAAGTATGTGAAGACTTCCCTGGTACAATAAGTGGATGTGAACATTTTGTCTCAGTAGATCATGAAGGCAGCAATAGTAGATATTGTGGAATGCTTAGAGCTAGGTCAGACACTGAAGACACCAAGAACTACCGTTGCCATTCCTATTGATTTTTGTCTTGCCTCTGGACTTCAGTGACTCAGGAAAAGAGAATGATCTGGTTGAAAATTGTGCAACTTTGCCTCATTAAAATCCAATTTACACGGGAGTCAAAAGTTCTACTCCATAGCTTTGTTACTGACACTAGTAGTTAATGAATGGCAAAGCCCTTCTAAGAATGAATATAATTTCATTTAATTTTTTTTATTAGTTCAACAAATATTTATTAAGTTCCTGACACATTTAAGGTACTGTGATACAGATAAAAAATTTAATCCTTGTAGTCCAAACATCTAAAGAAGTAACATAGTCAAAAAAGAGCCCTGGATCCTAGAGTTCTAGAATCAGAAAATTTTAGTGTTGGAAGGAATCTTAGAGATCATCAATGCAAACTTCTGTCAGTTTCAGGAAAACTTTTTACAATACCCCTGACATACAGTCACTTGTCTTCTAGCACAATGCATCCAGAGAAGATTGCTGATTTCATTGTCTACCACTCATAGTCTAATTTTTAGAAAATTCTTCAATTGAGATAAATGAAGTCTTAAATCCCTATCATTTCTACCCATTGTTTTTAGTTTTATCATGTAGTACAGCAAAAGACAATTCTTTCTTCCATGTGACAGGTAGTCTTTTAAAATTTAAACATAGCTTTCATATTTCTCCTTGCCATTCTCTTCTCCAGGATGAACAATTCCTTATTCCCTCAACTGCTCCCTTTGTGGTATTATTTCCAGGCCCTGGATGCTGTCTTTTGGGATCATAAATCATATATTTTCCAATCCTGACTCTCACGAACTGTGTCACTTTGGACACAGTGCTTTAACTTCTCACTTGCCTCATTTTTTGGGGCTAGGTTTAAGGGCTCTTCTAGCTATAACATTGATTATTTCTCCTGCCCACACATCTATATACTTTGCCTTGTATTCTTCTTCAGATTTAAAGTATCTTCTAACTCTAATGTTGATTATTCCCCTTTCAAAAGGCACCAAATTACTAAGGCTAGGTTTTATAGTATGAAAGAGGGTAATATGTAATAACTTTAGAAAAAGTAGGCTGGAGTCAGCTTGTGAATGGCTTTAAAATGCCAGAGTTTGTATTCTGTGCTAGAAGGAATAGAAGACCCTTGCAGTTTCTTGAGCCATAGGAAAGTTACATGATTAGATAGACATGGCATCACTTTGTCATCAGTGTGAAGGATAGATTAGAGACCGATCATAATGTTACTAATTATGAAGCCATTGCAATAGCCCTACTGAGAAGTGGTGAGAGCCTAAGCTAGAAGGATAGCTTTATGAAGGAAAAAAGGATGGATGGATGGGGGGGGGGGGAGATGTTCTAGAAGCAAAATCTACAAAATTCTTTACCTAACTGGATATGAGAATTGAGAAAAAGTGAAAAGTCAAGAATGAAAGATAGATACTCTTGGCAGAAATTGAAAAGTCAGGAAGAGGAGAGAGTCTCAAGGAGAAAAGTAATACATTCTGTTTTGAATATGATGAGTTTGAGATACCTGTTGGGAAGTCCAAAAGGCAGGTGATAATATAGGAGCTCAGGAAAATACTAGAGATAGAGATCTGGGAGTCATCTGCTTAACAATAATAGTTGAATTCCTGAGAACAGATGAGACTTGAGGGAGAGAGAGGGTGTAGAAGGAGTTTCTATAATTTTTATAATTCCCTAACATATATTCCTACCATGTTTAACATATAGTGGACTACTTGCCATCTAGAGCAGGTGGGTAGGAGATGGGAAGTGGGAACTGGAATACAAGGTTTTGCAAGGGCTAATGTTACAGAATTATCTACATATATGTTTTGAAAAATAAAAAGCTTTAATAAAAAAAATTTATAATTCCTCACTTTTCCTGCCAGTGCTGCCTTATTCCAGGGGAATCTAAAGACTCTTTCTTTCTTCTTATACAGAAAAGGCTACAGATGGATCCCTACAGAGTGAGGACTGGACATTAAATATGGAGATCTGTGACATCATCAATGAGACAGAAGAAGGGTATGTAGAAGTATTCATAATCATTAGAAAACATCTATTAAGTGTTTCCCAGCTTGTTGCGTGTGCCATATTGGGAAGATCTAAATTTTCTTCCATCTCTTATATTTTCTGGGTACTGATTTTATGTTATTTATGTTTTTCCTCATCATATTATTAGCTTTATTGAAGGCAGGAACTGCTTCTGCTTTTTCTTTGTATCCCTAGCATTTAGCATAGTGGCTGATACATAGTAAGCCTTTAATAAATGTTTATTGCTTGATTAGTTAAGGTTTTTTTATTGTAGTATACAGGTATACCTCAGAGATATTGCAGAATAAAAGCAAATATTAGAGTAAAGTGAGTCACATTAATTCTTTTAGTTTCTCAGTGCATATAAAAGTTGTTTACACTATACTATAATCTATTAAGTGTGTAATAGTATTATGTCTAAAAATATCAGTGTTTCATTGCTTGAAACATACTAAATATCGTCTGGGCCTTCAATGATTTGTCCTTTTTTTTCCTGCTAATCAGCATCTAAGCCTTCAATGAGTTGTACTTTTTTTACTGCTGATATCTTACTTCCATGTTCACAATGGCTACTAACTGATCCAGGGTGAAGGTTGCTAAAGGCTGGTTTGGATATGGTAATTTCTTAAAATAAAACAACAATTAAATTTGCCACATTGATTGACTCTTCCTTTCACTTGAATTTTTAGAGGGATTTGTAGGGTTATTAGTTAGCTTAATTTCAGTAGTTGTATCTCAAGAAATAAGGCAACCTGAAGAGAGTAAGAAAGGTGGGAATGAGAACAGTGTCAGTGGAGCAATGAGAACTCACACAACATATATTGATTAAGTTCACTGTCTTATACGTGTGCAGTTTGTGACTCCACCAAACAATGACAATAGTAACATCAAAGATCACTGGTCACAGATCACCATAACAGATATAATAATAATAATAATAAAAAGTTTGAAACATTAAGAGAATTGCCAAAATGCAATGCAAAGACACAATGTAAGCACATGCTGCTGGGAAAATGGTTCTGATAGATCTGGTCAACACAGGATTGCCAAAAATCTAGAATTTGTTTTTAAAATATAAATGTATACTCTTCATTATTTTTTTGTTATTGTTGTTCCTTCTTTACTCTTTTTCCTTGATATAATTTGTATTAGAATAATGATAACTTTTTGTAATAAAGCTACTTTAAAATTTTTTCACTGATACTTCTAGGTGTTTTGGGTTTTTTTTTTTTTCCAAAATAAATTTATATTTATTTTTTGTTGTAACAACTATTACATTTCCAAATGTGTTTTCTCTCCTCCTTCTAGAAAGATATCCTTTATAATAAAAAAATTTTTAAAGGGAAAATGTTTATTAAAAATAAATGTCATATAAAAAACCCCTGACAGTATCATGTAGTGCTCCATATCCAGAGACCTCTCACTTCTACAAACATGTTGGGGAGTGGATGCCTTCTCATATCTCTTCTTTGGGGCTGAGCTTGGTCATTATTATTAAATAGGATTCAATTTGGATTGTTTTATTGTTATTCTCTGCATTTACATTTTTGTTGATTATTTTCCTTGTATTCTTTACCTTTATATCAGTTACTGTGCCTTACTATGCTTCTCTGTTCCTGTTACTTTATTATTTCTTATAATGCTATAAATGCCATTGCATTTATGTATCACAGTTTGTTTAGGCATTCTTCAATTAGTAGCCATATACTTTAGCTCTAGTTCTTTATTAATATAAAATATTGCTATAAATATGAGACCTTTCTTTTTTTTTTCAATCTGAATCTCATTTCCTTATTTTTTTAATTTCTTTTTTATTAATTTTTATAATTATAACTTTTTTTTGACAGTACATAAGCATAGATAATTTTTTTTTTTACAACATTATCCTTTGTACTCCCTTCTGTTCCAAATTTTTCCCCTCCTTCCCTCCACCCTCTCCCCTAGATGGCAGGCATTCCCATACATATTAAATATCTTATAGTATATCCTAGATACAATATATATATGTGCAGAACCAAATTTTGTTGTTGTTGTTGCAAAGGAAGAATTGTATTTGGAAGGTAAAAATAATCTGGGAAGAAAAACAAAAAAACAAACAACAACAAAAAAATGCTCACAGTTTACACTCATTTCCCAGTGTTCCTTTTCTGGATGTATCTGATTCTGTCCATCATTGATCAATTGGAATTGGATTAGCTCTTTTCTATGTTGAAGATATCCACTTCCATCAGAATACATCCTCATACAGTATCATTGTTGAAGTGTATAGTGATCTTCTGGTTCTGCTCGTTTCACTTAGCATCAGTTGATGTAAGTCTCTCCAAGCCTCTCTGTATTCCTCCTGTTGGTCATTTCTTACAGAACAATAATATTCCATAACATTCATATACCATAATTTACCCAACCATTCTCCAATTGATGGACATCCATTCATTTTCCAGTTTCTAGCCACTACAAAAAGGGCTGACACAAACATTTTGACACACACAGGTCCCTTTCCCTTCTTTAGTATTTCCTTGGGATATAAGCCCATTAGTAGTACGGCTGGGTCAAAGGGTATGCACATTTTGATGACTTTTTGGGCATAATTCCAGATTGCTCGCCAGAATGGTTGGATTCTTTCACAACTCCACCAACAATGCATCAGTGTCCCAGTTTTCCCACAGCCCTTCCAACATTCATCGTTATTTGTTCCTGTCATCTTAGCCAATCTGACAGGTGTGTAGTGCAGAGATATCTTAATTTGCATTTTTCTGATCAATAGTGATTTGGAACACTCTTTCATATGAGTGGAAATAGTTTTAATTTCATCATCTGAAAATTGTCTGTTCATATCCTTTGACCATTTATCAATTGGAGAATGGCTTGATTTCTTATAAATTAAAGTCAATTCTCTGTATATTTTGGAGATGAGGCCTTTATTAGAACCTTTACCTATAAAAATGTTTTCCCAATTTGTTACTTCCCTTCTAATCTTGTTTGCATTAGTTTTGTTTGTGCAGAAACTTTTTAATTTGGTGTAATCAAAATTTTCTATTTTGTGATCAATAATGGTCTCTAGTTCTCCTTTGGACACAAATTCCTTCCTCCTCCACAAGTCTGAGAGGTAAACTATTCTATGTTCCTCTAATTTATTTATGATTTCATTATTTATGCCTAAATCTTGGACCCATTTTGATTTTATCTTAGTATGTGGTGTTAAATGTGGGTCCATGCCTAGTTTCTTCCATACTAATTTCCAGTTTTCCCAGTAGTTTTTGTCAAATGATGAATTCTTATCCCAGAAGTTGGGATCTTTGGGTTTGTCAAACACTAGATTGCTATTTTTATTCACTATCTTGCCCTGTGAACCTAACCTATTCCACTGATCAACTAGTCTATTTCTTAACCAATACCAAATGGTTTTAGTGACTGTTGCTTTATAATATAGTTCTAGATCAGGTACAGCTAGACCACCTTCATCTGACTTTTTTTCATTAATTCCCTTGAAATTCTTGACTTTTTGTTGTTCCATATGAATTCTGTTGTTATTTTTTCTAGGTCATTAAAATAGTTTCTTGGGAGTCTGATTGGTATAGCACTAAATAAATAGATTAGTTTGGGGAGTATTATCATCTTTATTATATTCGCTCGGCCTATCCAAGAGCACTGAATGTCTTTCCAATTATTTAAATCTGACTTTATTTTTGTGACAAGTGTTTTATAATTTTGCTCATATAATTCCTGACTTTCCTTTGGTAGATATATTCCCAAATATTTTATACTATCGACAGTTATTTTGAATGGAATTTCTCTTTGTATCTCTTGCTCTTGGATTGTGTTGGTGATGTATAAAAATGCTGAAGATTTATGTGTATTTATTTTGTATCCTGCAACTTTGCTAAAGTTCTGAATTATTTCTAATAGCTTTTTAGCAGAGTCTTTGGGGTTCTCTAAGTATACCATCATGTCATCTGCAAAGAGTGATAGTTTGATTTCCTCATTTCTTACTCTAATTCCTTGAATCTCTTTCTCGGCTCTTATTGCCGAGGCTAGCGTTTCTAGTACTATATTGAATAGTAATGGTGATAGTGGGCAACCTTGTTTCACTCCTGATCTTACAGAGAAAGGTTCCAGTTTATCGCCATTACATATGCTTACTGACAGTTTTAAATATATGCTCCTGATTATTTTAAGGAATAATCCATTTATTCCTATTCTCTCAAGTGTTTTTAGTAGGAATGGATGTTGTATTTTATCAAATGCTTTTTCTGCATCTATTGAGATGATCAGATGTTTTTTGTTAATTTGATTATTAATATGGTTAATTACACTAATAGTTTTCCTAATATTAAACCAGCCCTGCATTCCTGGTATAAATCCTACTTGATCATAGTGTATTATCCTGGGGATCATTTTCTGAAGAGACCTTTCTTTAGATAATGATCTTATGGGATATGACTAACAAGGGATCTCTGGGTTTAAAAAGTATAGTTATTTTAATCATTTTCTTTGCATACTTTCAAATTGCTTTCTAGTATATTTAGCTATTCCTCACTCACCAGCAGTGCATTAATGCACCTCTCTTTGCATAATGCAATACTGATTGTTCTCTTCATAAAGAACATTGCCAATTGGTTGGGTATAAGATGAAACTTCAGGATTATAGAAAAACCTGGTATTTATTTAATCATAAGTGCAGATAGAGTGGGGTTGGTTGTTTGATACCACCCCCTTCCAACCCCACCCTAAAATAGGAATCGAGATCAAATTGAGTCTACTAAATATGCCAGACACTGTACTAAGCATTGGGGATACAAAAAGAGACAAAGAGCAATTCCTTTCTTCAAGTAGCTTATATGCTAATGGGAAAGATAACATGCAAACATACAGAAAACAAGCTATATAAAGAATAAATAAAAAATAATAGCAAAAGGGAAGCAGTGATATTAAGATGGGTTGGTTCTTATAAAAGGTAATATTTTGGTTTAGAACTTAAAGGAAGTTAGTTCAGTAGTCATAGCTAAGGAAGAAAAGTGTTCCAGGCATGAAGGAGGCCTCAGGATGAAAAATGGAATGTCTTGTTTGTAAAACAGAGAGGAGTCCAATGTCACTGAATTGAAGAACATGTGTTGAGGAGTAAGACATAAGAGGCCTGGAAAGATAGGATGGGTCTCAGTTCAAGGACTTTGAATGCCAAACAAAGCATTTTGTTTTTAATTCTGGAGGCAGTAGGAACCCACTGGTGTTTATTGAATGGGAAGGTGACTTGGTCAGATGTGTGTTTTAAGAGACACTTTGGTGGTTGAATGGAAGATGGATTGAGTGTGGTGAGAGATGAAGGAGACCTACCCACCAGCAGATTATTGTAATAATTCAGGTTTGAAGTGATGATGGTGGTAGTGTCAGAGGAGAGGAGAAGGTGCATTTGAGAAATGTTGCAAAAATCTATAGGTCTTAGCAATAGATTGGATATGGGATGGGCAGTGAGCATTCTTGAAGAGATCCATGACATCAGGGAGGTGACGCCATGACATGAAAGTGATTTGGATTTAAGTGAGGGAGAGCTGTGCAAGGTCACTTGACTTACTTTCTGCTCTAGAGTCATTGGGACAAGATTTAGACCAGGATGATTGGAGATGACCCTGGATATAGGGGGAGACCTTGGCCTTTTTAAGCCAAAGTCTTTACCAGGTATCACTTGGACTGATGCAATACCCACCCAATCAATGATTAAGGCTAGATAAGAAATGAGGCAGAGAATGGCTTCTTCTGCCAAGTCAAAAAAAAAAAAAAAATCAGTCTGGGGTAGAGAGACCCTTAGAGTTTCTGTTCAAAACCTTGAGGATATCTATGGTTAGAAGGTGTGATCTGTGTGATTTAAATGAGGATTCAACAAAAGACTGAAAAGACTTGTTGGAGTGGAGGGACTGATGCAAGGCTATGACTTGGCAGGGCATAATGTTGATTAAATGATCAAAAAAGAAGGCTAGTGTAGAATTAAATAGTTCATCAAGGGATTGAGATGGGAAAAAGAGAGTGACAAAAGCTAACCTGGAGAGAACTGAGAGGTCAAGGGACCTGTCACAGTATGAGCAAAGTGTAGAGTGTTTATAAGGAAAGGCAGAGGGAGAAATGAAAAACCAATAAATAGATTGTATTCTGATAAGGGAATTTCAGAGTTCTTGTATGTGGAGGTGGTACATTTCTGGGTGAAAGCAAGATGAAGTATGTTACCATTATATCTGGTCGATGAAACTTTCAAGTTGTTTTGATTCTGCAGCATTTCTTTTTACTAGCTAGTGTTTGAGAGAGAGAGAGAGAGTGGAGGGCAAGAGTTGGGGAGGAGAGAAAAATAGTGAACCACATACTAAATTCATTGAGGAAAGAAGGAAAATTATGGGGGTCTGTAGACGTTAGCTATTGGGATTTTGACTGAGTTGTATATGTAAATAGTTTGAACCTCAAAGAAGGAGAGATTCCTGAGTAATAAAGATAAGGAGAGCCTGGAAATGGTGATGGGGAGCAAGGATGATTCAGAACTTCCCCACTTCAACCAGTAAACTGAGGGGAATGAATGCTAGGGAGCAAAACAGTACAGTAAATTAAGTAAAATGAAGCTGGAATGATAGTTGGAGCCAGTTTTTGAAGGGCTTTAAACACTAAACAGGAATTTATATTGATCTTAGAGGCAATAAAGAGTCCCTGGAATTTATTGATTAGAGGAATGATATAATCAGTATACACTTAAAGAAAAGTACTTTGGCAGAAGTGTGTAGAATAGCCTGGAATAGAGCCAAGATGGGTAAAATATTATAAGATTTCTCTGAAAAAATGATTGCTAACCTTAGAGACACATAGTGTTCATTGAGTGATAAAATCAGAAGCTAGATCGCAAATTTTTAAAGAGTCAGAAGTGGGGCCAAAGAGAGATACTGGACAATAATTTGAGGAAATGGTAAGTTATAGAGGTTTTTAAGTTTTGTTTTTTCTTTTAAAGAATGAGAAAGATGAGGTAATTTTGAAGACATTAAGGAGAGATTCAGTAGATAAGGATAGTTCCAGTTGAAGTTATGAAAAAAATGAAGACTTGAGATTTCAATCTACTAGGGAAGGGAGGTGATAAGATCAAATACATAGGTAGAGGGATTGGCTTTGGAAAGAAAAGGGGTACCTCTATTAGAAACTGCAGAAAGGAGATAATGAGAAATGATTTCAAGGGGTTTTGAGATACAGGGAATGTGAGAAGAGAGAAGTCATAGTAAAAGTAACCTTGATTTTTCTTGGGGGGGAAAAAAAAAGTAAAATCCTCAGCTGGGGTAGAGGAAGAATTATTTTTCAGTTCATATGCCTTCTCATGCATGCTTGTATGCTTCATGTTCATCTTTTCTTATGATTTACTAATATTCCATTACATTTGTGTACCAACCCCTCAAATAATAGCCATCTACTTTGTTTCCAGTTCTTTGCTACCACAAAAGTGCTTCTATTAATGATTTCATATATATATATATATATATATATATATATATATATATATATATATGAGACCTTTCTGTATTTGACTTTCTGGGGTGTATACCTAGTAGGAGATCTCTGGGTGAACAGATAGTGACATTTTGTTTTGACTTTTTGAAAAATCATTTTTTTCTTGGTAGGTAAAATTTTCAAGTTGTTTTGATTCTGCAGCATTTCTTTTTACTAACTTCATGTCTGTTGTTCTTGTAGACCTCGTTTAGAGAATGGTTTTTGAGAAACAAATCTAGGCAGTAAATACCCAGATCACTCTGGTGGGGAAAGTGAGGCAGGTGACCTTTCACAGCCTTCTCTTGCAATTCACTTGCAAGTCATGGCATCACCTCTCTGATGTCTTGGTTCTCTTTGAGAATGAAGGGCAACAACGATAACAACAACCTTGTAGACTTAGTTACTTTGCTTTTGTGTTGGGATTTATTTTCTCATTAGTCCTGAGGGGTGTGAGTTCTTTTGGGAGATAATTGACTTAGGCAGAGGAGAAATAAAAGGTAGATAAAGAGGTGAAGGAGAAGCATGTTACACATTTATAATCTCACCATTGCTTAACTCAGATGCAGTCTTACCAATACCAATACAGAAACACATAAATTTTGCTAACAAGTAAGGAAAACTAGAGAACCTAATACAAGGAGGCAAATTTGATATCATATGTGATACTAGTAGAATATGACTTTGTAAGAATGCACCTTCTTAAGACAAAAACAGAATATATAAAATGTAGGAATGGAGTAGGTAAGAAAAGACATCTACCCATTTGAGGAAATCTAAAAATCAAAGAGGAAACACCTTTCATAGGGTGTAGACAATGGAAGCAGAAATGAAATGCATATTATAATTTGAGTATCTTGTAGACTACCTAGAGAGAAAATTGGGGGGGTAGTTTACCCTTTAGCAGCGAGACATCGTGTGGTAGTGATGGGATGTTTCAATTATTTAAACATCTTCTGGGGCTTTCTTCCTAAAGAAGAGCAGGTTAATAATTTCTTTACTTGCTTTAATAAGATTTTTTTTTTTTTTTTGTCCCTTCAAACAGTAGAGGAAGCATAAAGGAAGATCTGTTTGTTTTGTTGGATATAATAGGAAACAGGAAGAAGTGACCAGTTTTCTTTTGTACTTTTGAGATAAATGAGAGGAAAAATGGGCACAGTCTAACATGTATCCTAGATTTCAGTAGACTTGTAAGAATTTAGAGAAAAGCTAGGTAGGCAGTTGTGCATCTGCATTTCTGCAAGGAAGTCTCAGCAAGGCCACTTAGGCCAATCCTTAGTTAAATTAAAAACCCTTGATTAAGGAGCACCATAAGACTACTCTTTGGTGAAAGGAATTTTTTTCCCTTTTCATTTGTCATACATCTCCCCTTTTAATATTTCAAAGAATCAAGTGATAGAAATAGTTCTGTAATATTAGAATATTGTGAAATCCATTTTGACCATTGATGATTTTATAAATTTAGATCATGTTCATTTCCAACCTTTTTCTTTCCAAGTTAAAGCATCCTGACTTTTTTATAAAATTTCTCCCCACACAGAAGCCACAGCTACCATCATCACTTTAATCATTTTTGTTTCTTTTTCTTGACTCATTTCTGTTGCATTTTATTTTTCTTTAGGTTTCTGTTTTCTTTTTTCTTTTATTCACCTTCCTGCCTTAGGCTTTTACTATGCTATTACTTCCTATCCTCTCATTTCCTACTATAACTTCTGCTAACTAATGCACTGGTCTTTTCTTGAAATTTTACTGTTTCCCACAAATCTCTTTATGATCTTCTGTTATTAAAATTTTTCTCCGAAGGAGAAAAATAACCAAGTTAATCCCATATTCATCCAGGTTTCTCTGCTTCCTCAGTTTGTGCATCTTAATGATGAATTGTCTGTTAAATTTTAAAACAGTAGATTTATATACTTTCTCTTAGAATTGAAAGAATTTTGAGCTTAGTAGTACTTCCAAACAGTAAATAATCATAGCCAATGGACCTTTTTTTTTAGTTTTTCTGCTTCTGTAGCAATAGAATAACAAGTTGGGATACAGAATGACTAACAAATCAGGCTATGAATAAATCGGAATTAAGGTGTTGGTGTTTTACCCCACACAGAATCTCTTGGAAGAGACCTAAGAGGCCATATAATATAGTTCAGTCCCTAGTTGAATAAGAATTCTCTTTAACAATGTGCCTGATTGTATCCAGCCTTTTCTTGATGACCTCTATCTAGGGCAGAATATCCCCCTATCTCCCTGGATAGACTTTTCTACTTTTGGATTACTCTCATTGTTAGGAAGAATTGTTTCAGAATATCAAACATAATTTTTTTTCTTTGCCACTTCTTCCCATTGCTCCTGGTTCTGTCCTCAAGGGCAGAACAAATCAAATCCTTTTATCATGTGCAACCTTTCAAATGCTTGGAAGACAGCTATTATGTTTCCTTCTTACTAAATCTCTTCTCCTCAGTTCCTTCAAATGATCCTCATGTGGTTCTAAGCCAGACTTCACTTCGATGAGTCTATTGGTTCAGCTCAGGATTGGAATGAAATAAGGCACTTATAGACTGTCCAACACTCAACAAAAAAGAAGTTTATTTAACAATAGCGTGGAAAGGATATTTATTCTTTGTCTCCAAATGTAAATAAAATCTCATTAGAAGGGCGTGTTGATTCATAAAACAATTGAACAGCTGTCAAGTCTTGGAAGAACCACATGGTCTGTCCTAGGAAGAGTTGTACAAATGAAAAGGAGACCTGCCAATTGAGAAGACCCTGGGTCATTTTAGGGACCAGTGTTTGAAACAACAGTTTTATCAACTTATCAGCACTGGATACTCCAACTCTCCAAACTATCCTAGGAAGAGGGAGAGCCCTCAAGTCTGTTGGTTTCTTGGATTCATTCTCCTGAAAGTAAAACTTGTTTCAAACACTTATTCCATAGTTCAACAGTATCAGCCTAAAGATGGTGTGGGAGGTTGAAAATTTATCAGATGTGATGGTAGCAGGACTAATCTTGGTCCTCTTTCATAGTGAAGTGGATGTTTTTGTTTTTCTGAGATATCAGTGTAGGAGTGCTCACAAGGAAGAAGAATTTGTTCTGGGAGGGTTTTAATGGTAGCTGCTGAGGTAGCAAAGCTGTAATGATATCCCAAATAGGTATTAATTGCAATTAAGGACAAACCTCTTGAAATAGCCACAATTATCACTTTCCCAGTTGGAGACAGGTTAGGAACTACTGAGATCATGGGGAGTGGGGGATAAGGTGATGGTAACCTTATACAAAAAGAGCTGTTTTGTCTTTAGTTAAAGGATCCATTGCAACATGGCCAGATTGGTGATGAACTCACTCTTTCACTTCTTTTTCTTAAATGTTATCATTCTGATTATTTAGCAGAGAGCATATGATGTCTCTCATAGACACTGATGTTCCCTCCACATATAACTGGGAGAGATATCACTAAAGTTCCTCCAATGTCTTGATCCCAAAGGGATCAAAGGATATTGATTGTATAGCCTTGTTTTTTCCAGGTCTCAGATGACTAGACCAGACCCATGCCCCTTACTCAGGAGTCAGTGTTCATAAAGATTTCATCTACCCTGTTTTTCAGTATAACTACTTTTCAGAAGTTATATGGAAAGTGGTTGCTTTGGAGAACTTGCAGCGCCAGAAACCCAGCAGTTGTTTGGCCTGGCCACTCCCTTGGTACTTTGATTCAACTTGATATTTATGGACTGATATCTTCAAAAACTCAGTTCCTACAGAGTCAGAAAGCCCAAGGGATAAGACTGCCTGTCTAGATCTTCAAGAGCTATAGCCTGTTCTGGGCCCCATTCAAAAGAGGTGGACTTCTGAGTGACTTAGTCATTGGGGGACCATCAGGATAACTAGAAGGAAAATGCTGCTTCTCCAAAACCCAAACTGTCCAATAAGTCTTTGGACTATTGAAAAGCAAGTGTCAGTAGTTTATTCCAAACTATGTCCATAGTCATCTGTATTTGCTCTATTTACTGAAAAATTGACAAAGTAAACTAGACCCTAGATTTTCTTAGAGCTGACTTCCTACTCTTGACCCTCCCAAGAGCTATTCTCTGATATAGGGCCTCTGCTACCATGACCTCATGAGACCTGACACACCTATCATCAATGTAGTTGTAGCTATCATTGCCTTCAGAAGAGTGGGGTCTCTTTCAAGTCTCTTGCCTACCAAACTGGCAGTATGAAGGAAAGTTCAGGTAATTAATTAAGCTGTTCTTGACTAGCCTGTCACAAGAGAAGAGGCAAAAAAACATTAATGAGTTCAGTAATACTATACCACTCACCCTAGTTCTGGACTTCCTCATTCACCATAGTGACAAGAAAATCAGAACAACTATATCAGTCAGCATAATAACTTTGTTCAACTACCAGGTATCATCTTTTTTCCCCAACAAGATTGTTTTAAGGGGAACTATTGTAACGCCTTGCTTCCTTCATTTCTTTAGTGTAGAAGAATGAGCCTCTCCCTATCTCCACCCGAGTAAGAATGCTTTTTTCCTTTCTTGGTTATATATTCCCTGAAGCTCTCAGTGTAAAATGGTATATATCCATGGATACAGAGAGGGCTCCCTATATTATAGTAACCTGCATCCTATTATACATTTGGTGGCTCTCCCCTTTTTAGACTACTATGATTTATGCATATTGCTTCCTGTCATCTTACAATTCTTTAGCTAAAGTGATCAGAGCCTCATGTTACATGTGTTTTGGTGTTAGGAAGATGCATCCTCAACATCTAGATATAGAGACTTGAGTGGTTCTGAACTACAAAGTACTTTGGGGGCTTTTGGAGAAGCCTTAAATTTGACTTCTTACTGCCCTGATCCTTAATGTGCAGACATAGTTGTACTGGTATCTTCACAGGCTGGTGATCAATTGTCTCTGTCAGTCCTACATCTTCTTTTTAGGAGAGACTGTCCTTAACTTCGGTCCACACTCTCTGCTCCCTCCTGTCATCTTCAAAACATTTGTATTGACAACCACATTTTTCCAGACAGTCTCCTTCAAATTTCACCAGTTGACACTAATTGGTCATACTAGGTAGGAGATATGGTGGAGTGGCATAGATATATTTTATCAAATCATTAGTCGTCATGCTTTCAAAGAACTTCATCCCTTCCCTTGTTGACCCCCATTAGAAAACCAACGGCAAAAGGAATTTATCTTTATGGCGCAAAACTCTCCATCCATGACTTACTAGATTTATAAAAATAAATCTTGTAAGCTTCCCAAACCAATGTAACTGACCAGGAAGAGCTCTGCATTAGCCCCTCCGGACCATGTTCTCCTTAGTCATTTGTTCCAGAGACTTGTATTATATCAACTTGTATTATATCAACTTGTATTATAAATCCCTTCAATCTTCTTACCTAGATTTGATGGTAAAAGCCCTGCCCATCTTCTAACTTCTTTGTTTCTTCTGACACTTAGAGCATGATCTCAGTGTCTTTTGCCACCCTGTCCACTGTTTTCCAATGCTCCCAATCTTATTGGTGTCCTAAAATGAAATGGCCAGTACTAAGCTTGTTACTGCAGGTGTGACCTGATGAAGGCAGAGTACAGTGTCATTCTCATCCTTCTAGTCCTGGAGGACATGCTTGCTGTCATTGCAGCCTTAGATCCCATTAGCTTTTTTTGCTGCTGTATTGAATGACCACTTATGGTCTAGTAAAATGATGAGATCTTTTGAGGTAAACTCCATATTTTCAATTTAGTCATACCTTAACCTATTTCTCTTTAACTTGTTTAAAAAGATATGATATGGGGCAGCTAGGTGGTACAGTGGATAGAGCACAAGACTTGAGTTTAAATGTAAGCTCAGACACTTAAAACACTTCCTAGCTGTGTGACCCTGGACAAGTCACTTAACCCCAATTGCCTCAAAAAAAAAGAAGAAGAAAAAGAAAAAGAAAGAAAAAAAGAAAATTAAAAAGGTATGATATGTGAGAGCCTCTGTCAGATACTCTCTTGAAATCTACATTATGTCTTTGGCATTTCCCTGATCTACTTTATTACCCTGTCAGAAAAGGAAGTGGGGTTACTCTGGCATGATCAATTCTTGATGAAGCCATTGTTGGCTCTCAGTGATCACTGTTTCCTTTTTTAAATGTTCACAAGATATTCTTTTAAAGAAAATATATTTTTTGACTTAGCTCTTCTTAGGTATACAATGATCCAAGATAACTGAAGGATTTATGATGGAAAATGTTATCCCATATTCAGAGAAAGAACTGATGGTGTCTGAATGCAGTTTGAAGCATACTTTATTTTTTATTTCTCTTGATCATTTGTTTTTGTTTTTGATCTTTGTTTTCTTTTACAACATTACTATTATGGAAATGTTTTGCATGACTACATATGTATAATTTATATGGAATTGCTTGCCTTCTCATTGAAGTGGAGTAAGAAGGGAGGAAAACAGAATTTGGAACTCAAAATTTTTTTAAATGAATATTAAAAATTGTTTTTACATGTAACTGTGGAGAGAATAATACCAAAAACATTTTTAAGGGGGAAAAAAAAGAAATTATGCCTTAGAATTTTTCCAGAAGTTCAAGTAAGGTTCTAATGACCTAAAGTCAATAGATCTTGTCTTCTTCCCTTTTGTTATTTGCCCTTTTTAGATTCTGTGACACCTGTTCTGGTCTCCTCAGTTTTTCAGTGTTTGCTTTACTTAGTCTACTTGTGTATATGTAAGCACCTCTGGGTGATGTCAGAAACCTGAGCTGTCCTTCCTCACAACATAACATTGGATAACAAATTAAAAAGCATTTGAAACAATATTACATTGCCTTAGAAGCATAGTGAATGATTTTGTATTTTCAGATTTAACCTGTGGAATCATCAAGTGTTTTAAATATATATTTTGTTTTAGTCCCAAGGATGCCATACGGGCCCTGAAGAAGAGGCTCAATGGAAACAGAAACTACAGGGAAGTGATGTTGGCATTAACAGTAAGTATCATTCTCCAGAGTTACATGAAAGCTTCTTGTAAAAGAAAGGAACAGAAGTTCACAGTTTCAAAGTTTTCTTTTTTTGTTTTTGTTCTTTGAGACATTTGTATTTGTTGATGGTTAAGTTCATAGTAAAAAATATATAAATTACTGTGTTTAACAAAAAGAACCATCTTTTTAACTTTGCCTTCATATCCAAATCATCTTTCTCTTTCCAACTATTCAATATCTTATGCAAACTTGATGTTCCCCCCCCCCCCAGAAAAAATAGAAATTGAAGTAGCTATAAAGGAACTACAGAAGGGAAAAAATCCTGATCCTGATAGATTTTTAGGCAAATTCTATCAAGCTTTTTTTATACTAATAGCTTTTTATTTTTCAAAATAAATGAAAAATAGTTTTCAACAATCACCTTTGCAAAACCTTGTGTTCCAAATTTTCCTCCTCCTCTCCTCCCCTGCACAGCAAGTAATCCAGTGTAGCTTAAACATATGCAATCCTTCTAAACATATTTCCTCATTTATCATGCTGCCCAAGAAAAATCATTCTATCAGACTTTTAGAGATCACGCTGGATTTATATCAGGACAAAGATGATTCAGCATTAGAAAAGTAATTAACATAATTACATTAAAAATAAAAATATCTAGTCCCATGTAATTGTAACAGTGGATGCAGAAGAAGCCTTTGACAAAGTGCAACAGTCATTTATTCTAAAAATCATACAAAACATAGCCATAGAAGGAAACCAGTCTACTATTGATAATAATAAGGAAGGAAAAAGAAATTAATTAAAATGGACAAAGAGGGGACAAAATTATCCCAATTTACTAGTAACAAAATGGCTTTTTTAGAAAAATTTAGGGAATCAGCAAAGAAACTACTGGAGGCAACAACTTCAGTAAAGTGGTAGAATATAGAATGAAGCTACAAAAAAACAATACCTTCTGCCCCCAAGACTTGTGATCTTGGGTGCATGATATATATGTCCCTCATATTCCATGAAGTCAAGATTTCTTAGGTTTGAATCATACTATGTGATTTATGATGTGCTCTTGAGATTCTCCATAGTTTAGTTTCCTTATCTGAAATATTAGATTAATATTTGTTTGAAAAATGTCATTTAGCTCAAAAGTGGAAATGCTGTGGTTTCATGAGAGGCTCACAAAAAAAAAAAAAAAAGCTGAGAGTTTAAAAAAAACATACTTTTTGATTGTTGCTCAGGCACCAGCTAGTTGTGTGACTTCACAGGTAAATCACTTAACCTACTCCAGGCCTCAATATCTTCTTTCTAAAAATGAGAGTGGTATTTGCTGTGTAGAATAAAATGAGATAGTAGACATAAAAGTTTCCTCAAAAAAAAAAATTATAAATGTAAAGTATGGTATGTGGAATTCAAAGCATCATTTCTCTTGCCTAAATCTACCTTCCTTGTAGGTACTTTTAGAAGCAATAATTGAATTTTGCTTTCCTTCAAAGCAATAATTATTTAAATGAGAGACCTAGAAACCATGTTTGTGAGATGCTATTGCTACCTGAAAGAACAACCAGTCTTCAAACATGTAAAGAAATCTAGATCATAGTAAATTCATATAATAAACTATGATAAATCAGCATATAGGTTTGAGATAGTGGGTCATTTGTCCTATTTTGTTTTAAAGTGTAACCTTTATAATGAGAGAAATTTTCCTTTGCCCTGAAGTGAAAAATTAGACCTTTGTGTATTTTTCTTACAAGTAGGTTAAGATTTTTAATGATGTTGGATAACTGTTTGGGAGTAGAAAACCTTCCTTTCACATTTCAGCCAGGGTTTGTGTGACATTCACTGAGACAAATGAGCCCAGTCTGAATTATTCCATTACAGTAACATTCTATTTATCTGACGTCATCAGGAAATAAGCTATTCCATACAAGTGAAAAATTACTATGCTGAATTTCAGTATAATGATGCCCTTCTATTCATTTGTGCAGCTCCATTTGCTTCTACACTAAGTGGCTTTAAATGTTGTTTCTTAAAATCTTATGTCTACTTTTTATGATTTTTTTTTTTTTTGGTCTTTTTCTTCAATGTCACTTATCTGTACTGTCAGTATGTTTGGTGGTAGTCATGCCTTCCAATTTCATTTGAATTATCATCTGAGAAGCAAAAAAAAAAACAAAAAAAAAAAAACAAAAAACGTTAAAATTATGTCCAAATTAAGTATAAACAAAGCCATCTTTTGAAGGAAATGCATTAATTTGGGGATCTCAGTTTAGGCTCAATATTTTTTGTTTACTTTCTGGTTCTCAAATATATTACAAAGATTATGGTTGCCAGATGAGTGTTTTCCAATCAAATATTGCTGTACATTGTTCTTGTTGCACTTAAACAAGCCCACTCTAATCTAATAAAATTTAGGGAAAATTTCTGGCTTGAGGCTTCAGAATCTGTTGTGAGTACATCACAGTAGGTTTAAAATCATAAAGGATTTTATTCTATTGTTTGCCAACTCAAAGAAGTTTGAGAGAGACAGATAGACAGAAACAGATGCAGAGAGACAGGAAGGGAGAGAGAGATGGAGACAGGGAGGGAAGAAAGGAGGAAAGAAGGGAAGGAGGGAGGGTAGGAGGAAGAGAGATAATGAGTGAGTATGAGTGAGCTTTTTTATTAAGGCTTTTTATGTGCCAGTGCTGTACTAAGCACTGGATATACAAATACAAGGGAAATCTTTCTCTTATCTCTCTCTCAGGGGTAGCAACAGGTCTGATTTATCCTATAGCACTTACCATTAAATTTCAAATTGAATTGGTTTGGATTCTTGGGAACTGAGCTGCTGATAAACAAACATAGATAAATTAATTTCGAAACTTTCTGGCCTAGAAAACAAAATGATTGTGTTCTTCACATCAATTCCTAGGCACCCTTTCTTTTCCTTTATACCTAAATGTGAGGTCTCCAAGTGTGAGAAATTTATCAAAGATAATGGAAAAAATTTATGAAAATAACCCCCCCCTTGAAACTGGTGGTATTGATTAATTTTCAGTCATCATCATTAAATAAATTAACTAACTGATTAAGGGAAGCAAATGTCTTCCAGCCTTTTTCAATAATTCTTTGAAAATAAGAGGTCTGAGGCAAACAAGCCAGATTTTTCAGGTTCTAACTGGGGAGCTAGCAGAGTAGAATTATAGAATTTAAAGCTATGCTGCATTAAAGGGAAACCTAATTCTAAATAACATACACATGCTATGAATAATAGCCATGGAAACCCTGAAGCACCTGAGTTAGTATAAGCCAGAAAAAAAAACAGTTTTATCTCATGTTAATGTACCTTTTATATCTGAAACTACTGTTAGTAGCATCTGTACTTATAGTACTACTCAAGACCCTATCACATTATTTTTTTTTATTTTAGCAATTTATTAAACCTTTTTATTGATTTATTTACATAAGGCATTAGATTATTAAGTTAAAAGTAAACTTTTAAGGCAAAAAACCCCACAACAACCCACCCCTATAATATAGAAATGTAATAGAATACTAAATAGAGTATTGTATTAAAATGATGTATGTGAGTAATTAACACAAATTTTTCCATGTTGCTCTCAATTGAAATGGAGGGGAAAACAGGAAAACCAAGAGAATAATTTATACTGACTATGGCAATGTAGAGGAAAAACTACTAAAAAGAAGTCCAAGTTAAAAAATCAATTCCCAGAGAATAGGAAATAAAACATACTTTCCTCTCAGAGTACTCTGCTTCACCAACTATGGCAGAGAAAAGAGGAACCACCAGAATGGAATATTATCAGATGTGGTCAATATTGTACATGTGTTTTCTTTATTGTTTTTCTTTGTCATAAGAAAAGGTTCAATCTAGGATGGGGAAGGGTTGAATTCTCTGTGATATTAAAAAAAAAAAAAGGTATCAATAAAATGATTTTAAATTAGGGAGGAAAAAGGTTGAAGGATAAAATATAATAATAAAGTTATATAAGGTTCCTCTAACTTTGCTCAGTTTTCAAAATGAAGGAACCCTCTTAGTATGTAGTTGAGAATATTTCAAAACTCCTAGTTTTTCCTCCCTTGCCAAATGGAGACTTTAGGCAAATTTGAGAGCCTTTCAAAACTGTGTCATGCCAAGACCTATTAATATCAATGCTTAGTTTAAACCTCAAGTTCATTTATGTAGGAAAAAAAAAGGAATAGACAGTATTGGGAATATCTCACATCTTAATGCTAGCTGTTATCCCTTTTCAAAAAAATACACTTTGTCTATAGCAAATAGTGTGTCTTTATATAGTTTTCATTTCTGGAAACAAGGGTGAATAGTTTCAGAAAAAATTGGGAAATTTTATATGAATTGTTAGAAAGTAAAATGAGCAAAACCAGGAGAACTGTTACTGTATAATAGCAATATTGTAACAATTATTCCATGTGCAAGACTTACCTTCTCTGATCAATACAGTGATCCAAGATAATTCCAAAGGATGAAAATCCACTTTTAGAAAGAGGATTGATGAACTCTGAATAAAGATTAAAGCATATTTTTTCACTTGATTTTTCTTGCTTCCCCCTCCTCCAAATATAGCTAATACAGAAATGTTTTATGTGACATCACATATTTATATAATGAGTACAATAATGTTCACTTTACCTATGGGTGGGATACCTAGAGGGAGGGAGAGAATTTGGAACTAAAATTAAAAAAAAAATTGTTGACATTTTTTTCAAAATAAAAAAAAAGTTTTAGCTTTTATTCCAGTTGGATAGATATGCTCTCTCTCACTTACAAGAGTTAATGCAGGCTGTCACAGAATCCATTTCTTGTGATGAAGCTGGTGTCTTATTGGCTAAGCCCAGAGAGGAGTTGAAAGGTTCATTTTTCAAGATGAAATCAGTTATTTTGATCTTATTAAAATGCTAGTTCCCTATTGTGTTAAATTGGTTACCAAACTAATTTCCTAATTAATGGAGCAAAAGATGTGCCCCAGGTATTTGCTCCAATATTGGTAGCCTCTTTTCTTTTCTAAATTAGGTGCTGGAGACATGTGTCAAGAATTGTGGCCATCGATTTCACATCCTTGTGGCAAATCGCGATTTCATAGATGGTGTCCTTGTGAAAATCATCTCCCCTAAGAACAATCCTCCTACTATCGTCCAGGACAAAGTACTGGCTTTGATTCAGGTAGGCTATGTTTAATTTCTATTTTAGTTTTACTCACCTCTGGATGAGCAAGGTAACATGAGACAAGTTGTGAAGTGCTTGTCATGTTTTTCCATTATATATAGGAGAAAAAAATGCATTTAGATTTCAAGATTTTTTTTAAAGTTCTTACAAAAGTATATTTTTACTCACTGATTCTGTTATGTTCTAAATTGATTCCAAATCAATATATCAAAATATAGTTAACTAGGAACTTAACTTGTAATTAATGACTTGATTTAATTAGTAAAATACTAATTTAGTTTGTTGCCACAGAGCCTTCCCCAAACCTTACTCATCAATCCTTTATCTCTGAATTTTATCAAGATTCTTATGAAACAGTAAATTTCAGGGAGTAGGGGCTCTCCTGCTCTGTTCAAGAAATTTTATCCCCTAAAACCAATATTTCTACTTTTGTCCCTCTGTTGGTCTCAAGACTTAAGGAAAATTAAAAGTATGTCTACTTAAATAAATAAAAGTGGAGAATCCTACTCTAAGCCCTTATGAAAATTGCCATGCAAAGAATGTTTTTGACAGCCCTCTTTATGGTGGCCAGAAACTGGAAACTCCGTGGATGCCCATCAGTTGGAGATTGGATGAATAAATTGTGGTATATGAATATTATGGAATATTATTGTTCTGTAAGAAATGATCAACAAGATGATTTCATAAAGGAAAGACTTACATGAACTGATGCTGAGTGAAATGAGTAGGACCAGGAGATCGTTATATACTTCAACAACAATACTATATGATGATCAATTCTGATGAATGTGGCCATTTTCAACAATGAGATGAACCAAATCAGTTCCAATAAAGCAGTAATGAACTGAACCAGCTACAGCCAGCAAAAGAACTCCAGGAGATGAATATGGAGCACTACATAGAATTCCCAATCCCTTTTTTGTCTGCCTCCATTTTGGATTTCCTTCACAGGCTAATTGTACTCTATTTCAAAGTCCAATTCTTTTTGTACAGTAAAACAATTGTTTGGACATGTATACATATATTGTATTTAATTTATACTTTAACATATTTAACATGTTTTGGTCAACCTGCCATCTGGGGGGTGGGAGGGAAGGAGAGGAAAAATTAGAACAAAAAGTTTTGCAATTGTCAATGTTATAAAATTACCCATGCATATATCTGGTAAATAAAAACTATTAAAAATTGAAAAAAAGAAAAGAAAAGAAAATTGCCATGCAAGTGAAACCATATTCAACCCTAAACATAGCTGTCTCTGAAATCAGGCCATAGAGTAGCAATAAGGCTTTTCTAGGCTAGTTAATCTTGCTTTTGTAAATGTGATCTACTCTGTTTGTCATAGAGGTAGGAATTATAAGTATTAAGAAAATGAATAATAAATACAAATTATGAGATTCGTGACAGAATACATTGGACCAAGACACAGAGGTTTCTTAATCATATGTGATTTTGAGAAATCAGTCGGTCAACAAACATTTATTAAGCATCTTCTCTCTTCAGTTTGGTATGCATTAAGCACTTACTATGTGCTAGGCATTTTTATTGGTTGGAGAATGACTTATATTCTATAAATCTGTCATTTATAAACTTTAGGTGTCAGACATAAGTGTTTGATGCAAAGATTTTTTTCCAGTTTGTTTCCAACTTTGGTTTTCTCTTTATGACTTCCCTTTAAATCTGTTTTCCCCATACTTTAGGAATTAACTTTTGTAATTCCTTCAGCTATTACTTAGACTAGTCATGGTTGTGAGTCCTCTCACTGTCTTATGAAAGTGTATGAATTTGCTGGGATCTCTTTTAAACTGTTGTTTCCAGAGCAGATTACAACATTGCAATAGGATATATAATCTTCGTGCTGGGGACTTTTCTTATAATAGAAAATCTTCCCTATATGTCCATAGAAAGTCAAGAAGTATATGATTTTTTTCCTTTTTAGACTATAAATGCAAAGAATAAAACAAACTAAAGTAAAGTGAAACAGAGAGGTGTGGTTGTTGGAAAAGGGGAAGATCTGCTGGAGCTTTTCTTGGGACCTTTCATCTTAGGGCATAACATTAGTTACTAATGCAGTCTCCCTAAGAATTAAATACAATCTGATGTCAAGTTGGTATCAATATGACATCTATAGCAAAATTTTCCTTGAAGTGGCTGATATTACTTGTAATGACAATGAATATGCATTAGATTTGTTTCAGAAAAAAAGCAAAGATTACCAAGTACAGTTGATTAATCTTACTTTCAAACTAAATGGCACAGTGCCTGGAGAATTTAAGAAATGGTGGGTTTTTACTTTCATAAGGTTTTTGCTTCCCATGAATAATTAAGATGATTAAAACAATTAAGTGATTTGCTTTAAGATTAAACTAAAAATGATTAGGTTTTTCCCACCTATAAAGACTAGATTTGTAGGGAACACAACTGACATCTATTTCCCCAATGAAATTGTTAAGCTGCTAGAGAAAAGGACTCTTTTTTTTTTTTTTTTTTTTGGTTTTATTTTTGCTGTTGTGGAGTCACTCAGTAGCTTTATGACCTTGGATAATTCCATTTCCAATTCTGATATTCCCCTTCCAGGCCTCAGTTCCCCATCTGTTAAATGAAGCTAGTGGATAGATATTTGTTCAGGTGCTTGTCTTACTCTGAGACCTATTATTTTAGGATATCTAATATTGTGCCACTTGCAGGATAAATGAATCCTAAAATTCTGAAATGGATAAGGTGAACATAGACCTGTTTGCAGGTCTATCCTCTCCCATCACTCTGAACCTTAAAGGAATTATATTTAGAATCTGCCCAAAAAAAGGGGGGGGGGGGGGAGCCATATAACTTTAAATAGTGGATAAGAAACATCTGGTTATAGAGGTTGCTGGTATACCTAGGATCAGGAATGGTTTTGATAAACTTAGAATGCTTGAGCCAAAGAAATTATTTATCACCAGCTCAATGTATACTGAATACTTACCACATGGAAAACATAGCATAAGGGGCACTGATAACCAACTGTTGGGAGAGATGATCGCTGCTTTTGGTCACTTAGAGTCATTCTGAGGAGATAGAGCAGAGATTGTAAAAGATAGGTAATAATACTGTGTAGTATATATTCAGTGCCACCCTAGTGATACAAATAACAATTGCTCTCTGTCCTATGCGTCCTTGGGAAAGATTTTATGTAGGACACGGTACTTTAGCTGAGTCCTGAAGACATTTCAGTATACATTTCTGACCTTTTGTGTTTGAAGGGCCTCATGGAGAGCTGTGACCCTGCTTCCCCCTCATAGGAAAGGAAACACTCTTGAGGCCCAAACTAAAGGTCAAAAAATAAATCTACAAGTATTTATTAATTACCACTGTATGCCAGAGATTGCTGAGTGCTAGGGATACAAAGGCAAAAATGGAATAGATCCAGTTCTTAAGGAAAAGACAACATATATGTGTGTAAGTATGTATAGGATAATGGCATGTAAATACAAAGTAATAAGGGAGTACAGCACTAGGATTTGGGGAAATCAGGAAAGGTTTCATTTAGAAGGTAGTAATTAAGCTGTGAGTCTGTGAGGAAGGACTTCTATCAGGCAGAATTGAGGAAAGCTGTATGTATCTGATCTAACATAGGATTGGTATTGTGGGAAGGTGGAGTTGGAAAGTGAGGCATTTTATGTGGTCTGATCTAACATATGATTTATGATTTGCAACATGCCTAAAATTATACAACATTATTTTCTATTTTTTAAGTATTATTTATTGTTTTTATATCATCTGTATTTCTCAGTGTAACCTTTCTCCTCTCTCAAATATTGATTCCTATAAATAGAATTTAAAAAAAAAAAAACTGAGGAAAACAAAAATGTCTGACATTTACCGCATTCCACATTTGTGGTCTTCCAACTCTGTAAGGAAGAAGTAGGGCTCGTATCTCTTATTTGGGCCAAACTTGATTATTATGTTTTTGTAACATTCAATTTTCTTTAATAATAGGTTTTTCAGTTTACATTTCATGTGTTATTCTTGCTCTCTTTTTCTTCCTCCCTCTCTCTCTCTCTCTCTCTCTCTCTCTCTCTCTCTCTCTCTCTCTCTCTCTCTCTCTCTCTCTCTCTCCCCCCCCTCTCTTTTATATATATATATCTTATATACATTCAGTTTTTCTAGTTTTACTTTGCATAGTTTTATGTCTTCCCATAATTCTATTCATCATTTCTAAAGCATACTAATATCCTATCACTTTAATATATTACAACTTGTTTAGGCCATTCACAAGTCATAGGCATTTATTTGTTTCCAGTTCTTAGCTAATATAAAGAATCTTAACTATAGATATTTTGATATAACCTGGGTTCTTTCTTTCTGACACTGACCTCCTTAGGTTATGTGAGACAGTGCGATTTCTGGGCCAAAGGGGATGGCAGCTAGGTGCCCCAATTTGCTATTCTTTTAAAAATTGTTTGTTCATATTTTCTAAGATGTATTTAACGAACCTACCTGGGTTGTAGTATTACAATCTATATCTAGCAAACTGATATTTCAGGCTTGTAATAAGAGGGTGCTACCTATTCCAATTTGAAAGGTGGCTCTTTTCCTTGATCCTGTCCTTTCTTATCTTTTCCAGGAACTTACCCTCTCTGTAGTTTTTTCTGCATGTCCATGTCTGTCTCTTCGTTTCTGTGTTACATTCTCTGTCTGTCAAAATATTCTCCATTGGCACTTTCAGATTTTCCCTCTACTGCTATCATTCAGCAACATCCCCACTATCCAGATTTATTACCCACTCTGTAGCGTTCTAATCCCAGAACATTTCTGAATGAGTTTAAGGTTCCCTTTCTATCCTATTTCTTGCTCTCATACTGGGAGACTTCAGCATAGATATACTCGAAGCCCAAGTGCTAGCAAGTGGAGCAGTGATTATAATGGCTCTCTGAGCCAAATCCAGCTTTAGACACTTTTTAGCTATGTGATCCTAGGCAAGTCACTTAACCATATTAGCCTCAGTTTTCTCATCTATAAAATGAGCTGGAAAAGGAAATGGTTACAGAGTTGCACATGATTGAAAAAATGACTGAACAAATACCATAATTTCCTGGTCCCTCAAACTACTCAGTTCTTATAATCCCCTCTGCCTAAATACTCAGAATACCCCCACTAATCTTGCCATTATCAACAAGAGTTCTACTTTCATGTTAATGAACTTTGAAATTTCTCTATCTGATCTTAATTTGCTATCAATTTATCACCTTTTCTTATGTTTTATGAGTCATAATCCTATTCTTCATTCTTAGTAGGATGTCTAATCCTTTCACCTCTCAATGTTTTTACCTAGCCTTCATCCCTAAGTTTTTTGTTTTTTGTTTTTTAAAATTCATTTCAACCCTTTGGTGAACCAGTTCAACTCTGCACTATCCTCTCTTCTCCAGTCCATTGGCCCCTTGTCCATCACTGCTGCTCATACCTTACCAAACTAACATGGGATTTCTCCCACCATCCTCTTTCTTCACTTTTACTCAGATACTGCTGAAAAGAGATAGAGAAAATCACATAATCATATTCATTCAGACCACTAATCTTAACTGGTCTAACACTGTAGCATGATAATCCCTTTATCTCTCCTGCACTTTATTCCCTAACCTACTTAGTAGAGAAGCTATTCCAAACTTTTCTCTCTTCAAATTTCCCACGGCAATCTTCTTCTATCCTCTTAGGTCAGTTCCTCTCCTCGTTTTTCATCAAAAAAAATCAAGGCCATTCATTATGAGTTCTATTATCCTAGTCAAATATTCTTTCACATTCATCTCCTACCGTATGTTTTATTCTAGTTGCTGATAATGAGATGGCATTTTTCATTTCAAAAGCCAATATTTCTGTGTGTATTCTTGGTCCTTTCTTCCTGCCTTCTTTATCAAAGTGTGCGCTTGCTCTCTCTCTCTTTCTCTCTCTCTGTCCTCCCTCCTTCTCTTCTCTCCTCTTCTTTCCCTCCTGGTTCTTTCTCTGCTCCCTATAAACACTTGCAAGTCTCCCTTATCTTTAAAAAATTTTCACTAGATCCTTCAATTCTTAACTGGTTTCTATTCTATATCTATTTTCCTACACGGCAAGCAATCTTAATATATTTCCACATTTATCATGCTGTATAAGAAAAATCAGATCAAAAAGAGAAAAACAAGCAAACAAAAACTACAACAAAAAAGATCAACATTGTTGTCAATCCCCATAGTCCTCTTTTTAGATGCAGATGGCTCTCTCTCACCAATCTATAGGAATTAGCTTGAATCATCTCATTGTTGAAAAGGTCCAAGTGTACAGTGTCCTCTTTGTTTTACTCACTTCCCTTAGCATCATGTAAATCATTCAAGGCCTTTCTGAAATCATTCTGCTGATCATTTCTTATAGAACAATAATATTCCATTACATTAATATACCATAACTTACTCAGTTGTTCCCTAACTAATGAGCATCCACTCAGTTTCCAGTTCCTTGCCATTACAAAAAGGGCTGCCACTAATGTTTTTGCACATATGGGTTCTTTTCCCTTTTTTATGATTTCTTTAGGATACAGGCCCAGTAGAGACACTGCTGGATCAAAAGGTATGCACAGTTTTATAACCCTTTGGGCATAGTTCCAAATTACTCTCCAGAATGTTTGGATCATTTCACAGCTCTGATATCCATGCCTTTGTGCTGATTGTTCCTCATGCCTTATTTTCCCACATTCCCTCCCACATTTATCATTATCTTTTCCTGTCTCCTTAGCCAGTCTGAAAGGATGCAGTGGTACCTCAGAGTTAGATGACTATACTCTTTTCACCTTTTTTCCCAAGCCATCTGTAATCTGGCTTCCATTCTCTTCATTCAGTTGAAATTACTCTCTCTGGAGTTACCAGTGTTTTCTAATGACCAAATTTAATCGCTTTTCAATCTTTGTCTTTCTTGACCTCTCTGCAATGTTGGACACTGTTTACCATCCTCTCTTTTGTAAGCTTTCTCCAATTTATTCTTGATTTTTGTACCATTTGTTTTACTGCTCTGTCTCCTTTGCTTACTCTTCATCTATGTCAGGCTCAGAAATTACAGCTATGCCCCAAGGTTCTTTAATTAGTGAATATGGATTCAAGGGGACTCATAGACCTATACCTCTAGCCCTAGTCCAGTTACACATCTTGAAATACTTACTAAACATTTCAGACCAGATCCAAGAAAAAACTGAAGGCATTTCCACCCAAATCCACTCCTCCTTAAATGTTGCTTTTATGGTTGGGCCACTGCCATGCTCTTAGTCTTCTATTGTTTATAATGTTGTTTACATCCTCAGCTCCTCAATGTCCCTTCATCCCACTTACATGATTAGTTGTCAAATATTGGCAGGTGTTGATTCCATAACATTTCTTATATCCATTCCTTTCTTTCTACTCATAAAGCTACCCACTCTAGATCAGGCCCTTATCACTTCCAGACTTGAATATTGCAGTTGTCTCTTCATTAACCTATTTGCCTCAAGTCCTTCTAGCTCCACTCTATCCTTCATATAGTTGCCAAGATGATTTCCTGATCTAATCATGTGACTTTTGTGCTTAGTAAACTCCAGTGCTCCTATTGATTCTAAGACCAAAGGCAAACTCCTCTGTTTGGACTATCTGCCATCTAGGGGAGGGGGTGGGGGGAAGGAGAGAAAAATTTAGAACAGAAGGTTTTGTAAGGGTCAGTGTTGAAAAACAAAGTGGGCTGAATTCTAAAAAAAAAAATTAGCAAGTAAATAGAAGCAAGAGACATATTTATCCAACTTTCTATCATTGACAAGCTAATTCTATGGCCCAGTGGTAGGAGAAGAGTTTAGTTCTTACTGACAAGATTGTCAAGTCAGCTAAGTATTAAGGAGTGGCCTATTCAGAATCAGACAGATTTTTAGATTGGGAATGTGGGAAGTCCCTGAGGCAGATTCCAAACCCAGTAGATTTAGGATTTACAACTTATTGTTAGAACAAAAGTGCCCCCTTAAAACCAGGGGACCACAAAATTATATTATATCATTTTCCCATCTCAAGCAGTTTATACCCCAAAATCAGCAGGCTTCATTCCATCCTATCCACGTTCTGCAAGGAAGCTGTTAAATTTCCTACTCAAAGGGCAGACCCCATAGATTTTTAATAATGAGTAAGAAATTGAAGAGAAAGATTGACACCTTCTATACAGAGAAAGAACAGGTATCCAACCCTGAGGAGGCTAACAGCAGTCTCCAGATAATACCCTAAAGGGGAATGATACCTGCCCCCCATCACATAACTCTCTCCTAGAAGAGACTATTTAAAAGTTAAGAGAGTTAGAAGAAAAATGGGGAAAGGAAAGTGAAGCTATGATAGAGAATAACATCCTGAAATTTGAGTTGGAAAAGATAAAGAATTCACAGGAAGTGCAGGGAAACAAAATTTGTGAATTGGAAAAGGTTTAAAAATCACAGGAAAGTAGGATTTCTGAATTGGAAAAGATAAAAAAAAAATTCCCAAGAAAATAGGAATTTGTGAATTGGAAAAAGAAAATAACTCGCTTAAAAAAAAAAAATAGTGAATGGAAAAAAATTCCATAGAGCAAAATAATTCTTTTAAAAACTCAATTGGACATATACCAAAAGAACTAAAAAATGTGAATAAAGAAAATAGCTCATTAAAAATCAGGACTGAACAAATAGAAATGAATGATTCATTTGAGACACCAAGAATCAGTCAAACAAAACAAATAAATAAATAAATAAATAAATAAATAAATAAACAAATAAATAAATAAATAAATAAATGAATGAATGAATGAATGAATGAATGAATAAATAAATAAATAAATAAATAAATGAGTAAATAGATGAATAAATAGATGAATAAATAAATAAATAAATAGAATGAGAAGCTGGAGAATAATATCAAATATTTACTGGGAAAATCCACAGACCTGGAAAATAGATCTAGGAGAGATAATCCGAGGATCATTGGACTTCCTGAAAATTATGATGAAAAAAAGAGCCTAGATTCTATTTTACAGGAAATAATCAAAGAAAACTGTCCAGAGATAATAGAAACAGAAGGGAAAAAAGGCGTTGAAAGAATTCATCAAACACCTTCTGAAAAAGACACTTAAAAAAAAACTCGGAACATTGTGGCCAAGCTGCAGAACTACCAGACTAAGGAAAAAATATTGCAAGCAGCGAGAAAAAAACAATTCAACTATCAAGGTGCCACAATAAGGGTCATTCAAGATCTGGCTGCCTCCACATTAAAGGATTGAAGGGCCTGGAATCTGATATTCCGAAAGGCAAAAGAACTTGGGATGCAACCAAGAATAAACTACCCAGCTAAGTTTAGCATTTCTTCCATGGAAGAAGATGGACATTTAATGAAACAGATGAATTCCATTTGTTTCTAAGAAAAAAAACCAGATCTAAACAAAAAATTTGATCTTCAACCACAAGACTCAAGAGAAGCAGAAAAAGATAAAAGGAACTCTTGAGAACTGTATTTCTGTTGTGGATATACAGAAAGTCCACATGTATAATTTGATTTTACTGATATAACATAAAAAAAAAGGGAAGTAGAAAGGAAAAGGGGATAGTATTAGAAATGGGAAAAGGGGAGATAAAAAGAGGGAAACTACATCCCAGGAAGAGGCAAAGAAAATTTACCACATCTGAGGGAATTTAGAGAGCAGGAGGAACATTGTGTGAATCTTACTCTCATCAGAGAAGGCTCAAAGAGTAAATAATTGACACATTTGTTTTTCAGAGAATTCTCTCTCACCTCATTAAAAGGGGGGAGAGGAAAAGGAAAAGAGGAATAAGGGAAGGGTACAAGAAAGGAGAAGGAATTTAAAAAGAGGGGGGAGGGATACTAAAAAGGGAGGGCTGAATGACATAAGTGGGGAAGGGATTCAAGGGGGACAAGGGGAAAAAAGCATAATCTGGGGGTAATATGATGGCAGGAAATACATAATTAGTAATTTTTACTGTAAATGTGAATGGGATGAACTCTCCCATTAAGCAGAGGCGGATAGCAGACTGGATCAAAAGTCAGAACCCTACAATACGTTGTTTACAGGAAACACATTTAAAGGAGGGAGATACATACAGAGTAAAGGTAAAAGGCTAGAGCAGAATCTATTATGATTCAGGTGAAGTCAAAAAAGCAGGGGTAGGGGACAGCTAGATGGCACAGTGGATAGAGCACCAGCCTTGAGTTCAGATCTGGTCTCAGACACTTAACACTTCCTAGCTATATGACCCTGGGCAAGTCACTTAACCCCAGCCTCGGGGGGAAGGGGGGGGGAAAGCAGGGGTAGCCATCCTTATCCCAAATCAAGCAAAAGCAGAAATTGATCTAATTAAAAGAGATAAGGAAGGAAACTATATCCTGCTAAAAGGTAGCATAGATAATGAAGCCATATCAATACTAAACATATATGCACCAAGTGGTATAGCATCTAACTTCCTAAAGGAGAAGTTAAGAGAGTTGCAAGAAGAAATAGACAGCAAAACTATAATAGTGGGAGATCTCAACCTTGCACTCTCAGAATTAGATAAATCAAACCACAAAACAATAAGAAAGAAATTAAAGAGGTAAATAGAACATTAGGAAAATTAGGTATGACAGATCTTTGGAGAAAACTGAATGGTAATAGAAAGGAGTATACTTTCTTCTCAGCAGTTCATGGAATGTATACAAAAATTGACCATATATTGGGACATAAAGATCTCAAAATTAAATGCAGTAAGGCAGAAATAGTAAATGCTTTCTTCTCAGATCACAATGCAATAAAAACTACATTCAACAAGATGTTAGGGGTAAATAGACCAGAAAGTAATTGGAAACTAAATAATCTCATCTTAAAGAATGATTAGGTGAAACAGCAAATTATAGAAACAATTAATAATTTCACCCAAGATAATGACAATGATGAGACATCATACCAAAATCTGTGGGATGCAGCTAAAGCAGTAATAAGGGGAAATTTTATATCTTTAGAGGCTTACTTGAATAAAATAGAGAAAGAGAAGATCAATGAATTGGGCCTGCAACTCAGAAAGCTAGAACAAGATCAAATTAAAAACTCCCAATCAAAAACTAAACTTACATTTCTAAAATTAAAAGGAGAAATCAATAATATTGAAAGTAAAAAAAAAAAAAAAAACTATTGAATTAATAAATAAAACTAAGAGTTAGTTTTATGAAAAAAAGCCAACAAAATAGATAAACCTTTGGTAAATCTAATCAGAAAAAGGAAAGAGGAAAATCAAATTGTTAGTCTTACAAATGAAAAGGGGGATCTTTCCACCAATGAAGAGGAAATTAGAGCAATAATAAGAAATTACTTTGCCCAACTTTATGCCAATAAATTTGATAACTTAAGTGAAATGGATGACTACCTCCAAAAATATAGGCTTCCCAGATTAACAGAGAAGGAAGTAAATTGCTTAAATAGTGCCATTTCAGAAAAAGAAATAAAACAAGCTATTTATCAACTCCCTAAGAAAAAATCCCCAGGACCAGATGGATTTACATGTGAATTCTACCAAACATTTAAAGAACAATTAGCCCCAATGTTATATAAACTATTTGAAAAAATAGGGGATGAAGGAGTCCTGCCAAACTCCTTTTCTGATACAGACATGGTACTGATACTTAAACCAGGTAGGTTGAAAACTGAGAAAGAAAACTATAGACCGATTTCCTTAATGAATATATATATTTTTTTTTTTCCTGAGGCTGGGGTTAAGTGACTTGCCCAGGGTGACACAGCTAGGAAGTGTTAACAAAAACTATCTGATCATCTCAATAGATGCAGAAAAAGCATTTGATAAAATACAACATCCATTCCTACTAAAAACACTTGAGAGAATAGGAATAAATGGATTATTCCTTAAAATAGTCAGGAGCATATATTTAAAACTGTCAGTAAGCTTCATATGTAATGGGGATAAACTGGAACCTTTCCCAATAAGATCAGGAGTAAAACAAGGTTGCCCACTATCACCATCACTATTCA